>NC_067401.1:143304861-143432361 GCF_016432865.1 Antechinus flavipes | reverse complement strand
GAATGGCTTGTATTCTTATAAATTTGAGTCAATTCTCAATATATTTTAGAAATGAGGCCTTTATCAGAACCCTTAGATGTAAATTTTTTTTCCAGTTTTCTACTTCCTGCATTGGTTTTGTTTATATAATAAGTTTTTAATTTGATATAATCAAAATGATCCATTTTGCATTTCATAATATATTCTAGTTCTTCTTTGGCCATAAATTCTTTCCTGCTCCACAGAGATGAGTAGTTTCCCTTGTTCCTCTACTTTGCTTATAGTATCACTTTTTATGTCTAAATCATGAACCCATTTCAACCTTATCTTGATATAAGGTGTTGGGTTTCAATTCATTTTCTATATGTGGTATTTGTCCACAATATATGTAATAGTGAACTAATTGAATAGAGTACCCATAATAACTGGCATCTACATAACACTCAAAAGTTTGCTAAATATTTTATATACACAATGTTATTTGAGCCTCCTAATAAGCTTATATGGATAGGTACCAAAGACTTATTAATGTCAAAAAGTTTGCTCCCAATTATATATATGATACACACATCAAACACAACATGCACATACACCCAGATATACAATATGGTCACACATGGCTAGTAAATGTAAGAAAAAGAATTTGAGCCTAGATTGTCCTGGTTCCATATCTAGCACTGAGTACCGTATCATACTGCTTCTCAGCATTGCCAGCTACTTTCATGTTCTAATCAATCAGTGAGAAAATAAGCACTTGCTATATACTGAACAGCATACTAAACACTGGGGACATTTGAGAAAGATAACATGTAAAAAACTATGTGTATGCAAGATAAATAACATATAGCATGTTTAAAACTATCTTAAGGCTCTTTGTCTTTCTCTCTTTCCCTCCCCCTTTCCCTCCCTCTCTCTCCCTCATTTTCTCTCTTTTTCTCTTCTTCTCTTTCTCCCTCTCTCCCTTCCTCCCTCCCTCCCTCCCTTTTTCTCTCTCCCCACTCTCATTTATTGATCTACATAGCTATCTACCTACCTACCTATCTACCCACCCACCTACCTACTTACCTGTTTATCTCTCTCTCTCTCTCTCTCTCTCTCTCTCTCTCTCTCTCTCTCTCTCTCTTATTCTCTCTCTCTCTCTCTCTCTCTCTCTCTCTCTCTCTCTCTCTCTCTCTCTCTCTCTCTCCTGAGAGACAGAGAGTAAGTAAAAGTAATCTAAGAAGGGGGAGATACTATAGGCAAGGAGGATCAGGAAAGTCTTTTGCAAATACAATGACAAAGAGATAAGAGATTTTTGTGTATGAGAAACAGCAAGAATTACAGAATGCCAGTAAAATATAATAAGATGAAAATAAAATAATAAATAATAATAATAAAATTTGCATTTATTAAGTACCTGCTATATACAAGGTACTATGCTGAATTTGAAAGGATTTAATTTGGAAAAGCTTTAAATATCAGGCAGAAGACTATATTTGATATATTTGATCCTGGAGGTAATAGGGAACTACTGGAGTTCACTAAGCTGAGGGACTGATGTGATCAGATCCATGTTTTAGAAAAATCACCTTGGCAACAGCATAGAGGATATGTTAGAATAGAGAGAGATCTGAGGCAGGAACTATTATTATAATAGTTCATAATACAGAGTAATATGCATGTACAAATGCATTTTCCTCCCAATGTGCTTTTTCACACAATTATGATTTATATGTATCTTGTATTCCACATCTGGCTAATGCATGGGTTAGGAAAAGAATCAAACAAGGTATATCCCCAGAACTTCACAAGATTTTATATAATTCTTTGAGGTTGAAATCCAGAAAAATCAATACCAAATGATTCATAAGTTTAACCATCTACAGAGGAAGTGATTTGTAAGGAGTATCTCCTATGCTTCCATCAAAGAATCCAGATTATCTTCCCAATTTTACCAAGGAGACTATATGTAATTCATATACAAATACAAGATATAATTTATGTAATATATGTAGATATATATATCTACATGTAGACATAATATATGCTATTTATAGGTAAAACAATATATGATACACATGTTACATATAGATATAGCATGTATGTTATAGCTATAACTATATATAGTATGTATGTATGCATATATATATATATATATACATATATATATATATAGGAACTATAACTAATGTCCATATTGTGTTTGAAGGTTTGCAAAATATTTTAAATCATTTGACCCTCACATCTCTTCCTAAAAGGTAAGTATTATAGGTATTTTATAGATGAAGCAACTCATGCTTGGAGAACTGACATGACTAGTACATGGTCACATAACTAGTAAGTATCAAAGCTGAGATTCAAAACCAGGTATCTTTCCATTATACTATATTGCCTCTCATGTAACAAAAATGAGTGATGATCTATCTAATGTAACATGCCCAAGGTAAAGTTGTCATAAATAAGGTGTCAGGTGACATAATCTACTGATAAATCAATAAGCATTTAGGAATCACTTACTATATGCTGATTGAGAAAACAACCAAAAAAACTAAAATTAGTCAATTGTAATGGAAGAAGCAATATACATTTAAATATTTTACTTTGCAAAATTATTTTCAAATGCTATCTCATTTGATCCTTACAATAACTCTAGGAGGAAGGGCCTATAACTATCCTTATTTTGCAGTTGAGAAAATTTAGAAAGAGGTTAAATGACTTGCCCAATTCACAAGCCAATGCTGAGCTTGGATTTGGACTCAGCTCTTCCTGAGAATCCATCCAAATGTTCATAGGGACTATTTGTGTCAGACCTGTGGCAGAGCATTCTGAGCTCACACTGGAATGATTAGCCACAATTGGACACCCTATAATTCATCTCTAACATAGTGATGTCATTTTGGTCCTCTTCAAGAAGGATAATAACCAATCAATAACTCCAATGCAGAGCTCTATGCATTGTGCACTTAGACAGCTAGATACAAAGAGAAGGTAGATAAAGTAGATGGCCTCAGAGTAGATAGAAGGAAGCAATAGGCTTCTGGCAGACAGAGGATGGTGCTTGAGCTGAGACTTGAGTAAAACCAGGTATTTTTTTCAGATATGTTTATAAAAATATATTTACAAAACTGGAAGAGCACAAAAACCATAGATAAATAATAAAACATGCTGATTGCTCTTTCAACAAATGTTCACCACAGAATGAGGTTCAGCACAGTCCTTTGAATAATATGACTTTGGGTTTTATTACCACACTTTGCATGTTGTTGTGGGTTTTGTAAATTTCAGTAAGTCAATCAGCAATCTCAAACATGTTATTTCTAAGTGAAATGATTATAAATTGGGAATTTTTCATTTGTTCATATATGTAAAGTGCCACAATAGACACATTTTAAAAATCAAGGGCTGCATCAATTTCATCCATGAAATAAAGGAGTATGGGGTTATAATGGTGGAGAGCAAAAATCAGAGCCAGGGAACTCAGTGTCTTCTCTCCTCCTGAAAAATTAAAGATCTTTTTCCAATTTGGGGGGGGGGGGGAGGAGGGAGGGAGGGAGCGAACACTAAATACAACTCCCTCAGAGAATGGGTCTAAACTATTTCTAGTTCAGAGTCACCTCCCAGAGTCAGCATCTGATAATTCTCGTTTAGCTTATTGGTTAAAATGTTAAAACCTGCCATGAATTTATCCACTCTCTGCTTCCAAAATGTCTGAAGCATTCACTTTCAACTGTGCTGCACCAGTTGCAGGTACAGCTTCTTATACTTGCAATGAAATAGAGTTTTGGTTTCATTTCACGATACTAGGCTTCAAGAAGAGCTATTTGATTCGTTGGAGAATCAGAATTTTGGATTGCTTCAAACTTGTCTTGGCGTAGAACAGAAATCTCTTTAAGTGGATTACTTTCTATTGGATGCAATGACATTCTTGAAATCTCTGTCAGTATTTTACTTTGGAATGATGTTCAGCACTGTGACTTTCTAGCTGTTCAAGTTTTAACATGATACTAAGTACATTACTTTGAAGGGCATGTTCATTTTCTTTAATTGATTCCAGGGATTCTAAGAGACTGAGGTGAAGTGGGAGGTGCATTTCAGGCAAAGAAAGCAAAAAAAAAAACTAAAAATGCATCAGTGTGTTTCCAGGAGACTGTTCTGATTCTAAAAACTAGAAACCCCTTACTCAAATACATCTGCCCCTAGAGCTAAAAACAGTTTATCAGACCACCATAGTTTGATGAAAATATCCCTTAAGGAAATCTAATTCCTTTTGCTCTCATGCTTACCAACCAGTGCTCTGAGCTATATAATTTGGAGACCATGTCTGGAGTTACCTTGCCTGATAGATCTCCCAGTGCAAATTAATAATTTGGCATTCTAGAAATTCAATCTGTTTCTTGTAAGTTTGGTTAGTATGAAACGATACCCAAGGCCTGAAAACCTAGAGTGAACTTATTTAAAAAAAAAAAAAAAAAAGGGAAGGAAGCTTTTGCTGATTCCTCTCTTTTGGGGGGTTCTTTCTCAAATTATCTCCTACTTATTTTTCTAAAATATAATATCCTCTTCCTCTTCTCCAAATAAAATATAAACTTCTTAAAGACAGGAATTTTTTTTCTTTTTGTCTTTGTTTTCTCCTCCAAGCAGTGTTCTGAACATAGTAGGTGATTTATAATTGCTTGAGTTGAATTACACTTAAAAAGTCTTGACTCAGTTTGTATATGCTAGCCGAGAATTAAGCCAAAGAGTGTGCCTTGTTAAAACTGAATAAAATTTAAAGGGCCTAGTGTACGAGGACTAAGCCATGTTTGTACGTCATAAGTGCTTAAGCAATGCCTGTTAAATTCAATTAAACTTAAAAGACTTGACTCAATGTGTGGAAATGCCCAAGAACTAAGCCATACTTGTACAGCGTGAGTGCTTAAATGGTTCATAGATTTAGAATTGGAAGAGACCTCAGAAGCCATCTAATCCGATCCCCTTATTTTAACAGGTGAAAACACCGAGCGCCAGGGAGTTTAAACGATTTGATGGAAGTCATACTGGTTATAAGGGGCAGGAGCAAAGAATTGGGGTCCTCGGAGTCCAGCATTGACCCCACAGAACCACAGTTAGAATTTTCCACTCCAGTATATAACCTGCGGCTGCATATGCAAAGACTTTGCTGAGCCACTGAGGTGCAGGGTCCAATCCTGAGATGAAAGGTCCGAGTACCCCAAGGTGAGTTAAATCGATTAAACTCGGTAGGCGCCGCCACAGCGCAGCCTGGCCGGCGGTCCCGCGACGCCCCTGTTAGCCTGCTTGTCGCTGATTGGCCAAGGCGTGCGCGGGTAACCGAGCCCTAAAGGAGCGTGAGCTTCCTCGGTCTAAACCAGGCTCGGTTTTTCTTTGGCTAATCTTCAAGCATTTCCGGCAACGCTCTGCCCCTTCGCCAGCCTTCGTGTTTTTCCGGCCGAGCTCGGGCATTTCCGGCCAGCCCTAGCTTCGGCGGTTTCCGTGTTGCACTCGGGTGTACTCGGCAGCCGTTCGGCCTCCCCCATCCCCCGGTAACGGTCGCTGCTGAGTTTAAATGAGCCGGGGCTGGGCCGGGCCGGAGCCGCTACGGGGGGGCCTGAGGCGCGACGGAGAGCGGGCCTGAGCCTTGAGAATGACGGTGCTGCAGGAACCCGTCCAGGTAACGAGGACCTCGCCCCCCTCAGTCCAAGACTGCGGTGGCGGCGGCGGCGGCGGCGGGGAGGCCACGCTCGGCCCCGGGCGGGCTGCGGCTCGGGCTCGGGCAGGGCCTGGCGCGGCCTAGGCCCCGGGACGTTGCTCCTCCTCCTCTTCTGCGGACCGGGCCGGTACGGCCTTTAGGCCGCCGGATCCTGGGCCCACGCCCCCGGGAGTCCTTTGGCGAGGACGGAGTCCCTAGCGCTCCCCCGTCCGCTCCTCCTGTCAGTCCCCGGGGGCCCCCGAGGGGAGAGGTACGCCTCGTGTACGCCACTGAGGAGGGAGGGAGAGAAGGTGCCGGAGAACTGCGGCCGAGAGGGTAGGGTCGTGTCTATAGTGGAGGGGGAGGATTAGTACCCGGCTGGCTTGGCGTCCCCTAGGAACCCGCGAGTTTGGGGAATGGTTTGCTGCTTTTTTTTTTTTTTTTTTTTTTTTTCTTTTTTGGCGCGGTTGCAGATTTGGGGTTGGGGTTGGGGGAGGCAGGGAGCGTATTGGTGTTTTAAACGAGAACTTGGTCTTTGGGTGACTTGGCCCTTCCCCAGCCCCTGTTGCTTTCTGATTTCAGGGTGAATTCACCACTGGACATGTGGCTTAGCCTGGCCGAGCTCAGGTATAAGATACACTTGCCTAACAGCCACGGTAGAGTAGGGCAGGGCAGGGTGGGGATGGTAGCAATGCCAGGTCTTTCTATCACAGATAATGATGGGATCACAGGGTATTTTTTTTCTTCTTGCACCTACATTAAGTGAAATTTAAAAAACAAGAAAATTCGAATGTCTTTCCCATCCTTTTTTTTTTTTTTTTTAAATCAGTTTGAAATCTTTACTATAAATACCAAATCAGGTATACAATCATTCTGTTCTATTGGCAAAAACTATTGGATTTTGAGAATGTGATGCAGTGCCAAATCATTTTTTGCTATGTTTTCTGAAGGAACTGAATCCTTTGTGCCTTGGTGATGAACCTGGTTTGAGGGTTGGAGGTTCTAGGTTATATCAAATAAGTGGACCTTTGTCGTGGATTTCTCTGTGGGTTTAAAACAAATGATGATGGTGATGGCCAGGAAAGATTTTAGGGTTTTGAGAAGTACTATATATTACCATTATTGTACCTGTTATTACCACCTAATGAATCCAGCAGTAAACATTTAAATATTGTCATACCTATTTGTTAGTTCCAGGGCCATTAGTGTTTCAATCAGTATAATGAGGGGCTCTAATTTAAGATTATACACATATACAAGATATTTTAGTGTAAAAAGTGAAAAATCCAAAGATATTTCTTCATTTGTTCAACCAGCCTTCCTCTTGTTAGCAAATGAACTTAAATTAGAAGTTCTGCCTTTGTGGGGCCTATATAAAATTGATAGTTCCCTGTGCCCCTTCTCATTTTAGTCAGTATATGCTTGCTTCTGTTACTTCATTTGCATTTCAAATTAATTTCATCCAAGACATTTTATGCTATTACTGAATTATAATTTGCTTCTTTAACCTCAAAAGATGTTTTGTTTTGTTTTTTCAGAATCTATCTCCCAGAGTGGTGAGGCTCAAATAAGATAATATTTTTAAATGCTAGGCTCCTGGCAGCATATACTAGGTAGTATATAAATATTAGCTTTCATTATTCTTGACTATTACTTTTCCCCCTAAAGAGATTGGCTTGTTCCATCACTGAAGTCCAGTCATTACTTAATAATTACAGACTCTGTAAAGAGCATCAGATGTTATAATAAAAAAGAGGAAGTTTGTGGTCAAAAATCCCTGGATGATACATGCTAATTTTCCTTCTTCTTCATCTAAATATTTTTTATCAATGATGCACGTCAGTCCTTTCTAAATCTTAGACTTCAGTAGCTTATTAAATTCATATGGCTAAAAAAAAAACCATTATTTCCCTTTCCTTCAGGGGTCTTTGTCCAGGTGAGGTTTTTTTCCAGGATTTGATCTATAGAGCAATATATGAGTCCACCATCAAACTTTGATTATGTGACACAGTCAGAACATTGGATGGAGCAGACATCTTTGGCAATTCCCAAGGAGAAACAGTCAAAATGGGATGGTACTAGAGATTGGTTTAGGTGTTGAGCTGGGACTAGGGCAGGAAAGAGGAATTTCTAGTAGCATAGCAAAAAGATAAATACCTACATTAAGGGTATTGTCTGCAAAGATAGAGAAAGATATATTTGGAGTGTTGAGTAGGCCCACTACAAATTTCCTATGTAATCCCAATTGACTCTTTACAGCTATATAGCTAAAGCTATACAGAAGCTTTTTATAATTTTCTGATTAACTTGCTGTCCCACTCCCCACAGTCTGTTACAGACCTCTTCTCTCCGAGCTAACTTTATCCCTTTACCCCACTTCTGCCCTCCTCAACAGAGGATGTGACTTCCTGTCACTGAAACAAATGAGGCTATCTATCATGAGAGCTCCCTTATTCTCTCCTCTTTTACATAGCAAGTCCCAGCATTTTCCCTATTTTCCTCCTTTGCTTCATACTTGATCCTGTACAAATAGAAGGGTTATCCTTGAGAAGGAAGAGGGGCCTCTCTAGAGTTTTTCTCCACAATCATACCTTCTCTATAATTTTCATGCTCTCCTTCTTTAGCTGCTGGATCCATCCTCACTACCTTCAAATGTACCCTGCTCCCCCCAATCCTTTTTAAAAAAACAAAAACTTTCACTTGATCCTATCATCCTTTAAAAATAACAACAAACCAAATCTTTTATTTAGTTTTATTATTTTCTCAGGATATTCATCTTCTACTTTTGTTCTACTAAACACCTACTAAAAGTCACCTTGATTTTCTCAACTCCTTGTTTCCATTCCCACTGCTCAGCTGAAATAACTTTTGAAATACAAAATAATCTCTTTAATTTCTAAATTTAATGGCTTTTTCTTTGTCTTCACCATTCTGAACCTCTCTGAAGCATTTGACAGCATTAACTGTCCCATCATGCTGGATAATCTTTTTCCTTCAGGGTTTCCATGACACTGTTGGCTCTCCCACCAGACTGTTCTCAATCATCTTTATTAATCACTTTTCTTATTCAAAACCCTAAACATGAGTGTTCTTTTTGTCCTGGGTTTCCCTTTCTCTTTACATTGTCTCATATCTCATTGCTCCTATGGCTTTATTTCTTACAGATGATTCAAGCCCGTATATCCAGCTCTATCTATGTATATCTCTAACTGGATGCTTCATATACAACTTAAACCCAAAGAGTGTCAAGTGAAACTCATTAGCTCCCCACCAAACTGGTTCTTCTCACAAATCTTCCCTTCTGTTGAATCTTTCCATTTACCCAGTTTCAGTCATCCTTCACTCTTCCCCCTCCTTCAATTCTTCCTTCAAAACATCTCTTCCATTTATTCCCTCTTTTTTTATTCATGTTTTAGGTCCTGATTGTCTGTTGCTTGGACAGTGTAACAGCTTTCTTTTTTGGTTTTCAACTTCCAGTCTCTATTCTTGAATTCATCCTTTACATATTTATTGAAGTAATGTTCTTAAAAAAGAAGTCTATATCATTTCCTTCTGCTTGAGTGCCTTTGGTGATTCCCAATTGCTTCTTGTTTTGGCATTTAAAGCTCTACTCAAACTCCAGCTTAACTTTTCTAGGCTTGTTGCACATCATTCCCTTTCACATAGTCAATGTTCCAGCAAAACTGACTTGTTTTGTGTTCCTGAATTTGGTGATCTGTCCCCTGTCTTCAGGCACAGGCTGTCTCTTTCCCCTTCCTCCCATCCCTGGAATTCATTTTGCCCTGACCTCCATCTCTTAAACTCCCTAATTTCCCTCAAGAGGTTCAGCTCAAAGGCCATCTCAAAGGAGCTTTTTCCTGAAAACCCAGTCATTGATATTCTCCTTCCTTCTCAAATTATCATCTTATTAATATACATATCTATGAAAAAAATACATATCTATGTATATGCCATGTATCTGTTTATATATTATATCTCTCCCCAGTAGAATAGAAATTCCTTTAGGGTAGGGACTTCCCAAATTAATTTTATTTTTATCCCCAGAATTTAGCATAGTGCCTTGTACATAGTGCTTAATAAATATTTGGTATATTGAATTGGACAGTTCAGGAAAGTTGAGGCCCTGGCCAGACAGCTGGCCACATTAATAGTATGCTTGCCTTCCTCTTTTCAGCGTTGTGGGCAATCCTCTAGTGTCCTCTGCTTTCCCATGTATCTTTGGTGTACTGCTTCCAAAAATTAGTCTCTTTTTGTTGGGATCTGTGATTTCATCAGGATAGGAATCCTTTCTCCAAAACCATCCCTGAATAGCTGACCTGAAAGGTTTAGTGACTTGCCTGTGATCACATAGCCTTTATGTTCTAGGGAACTCTTGAAACTTGTTCAGCCTGACTCCTCAGGTTGGCCCTCTTCTCCACTACCATCATGCTACCTCTAATATCTTTCTTCTCCAGTCAAGGCATACACTTTCCCCTTTCCTTGCAAGGGGGAGTGAAGGAGAAAGAAGAGTAAAAGGCTTCTATATACATTCATTTGCTCCATTGATGTAGCAGAAAAAAAGAAACCATTCTAAATGAAAGCACTTATATTGTATGCAATATATACTTACAGATGTTATGCAAATAGTATAGTATTCATTTATACTAGACCATAGAGACTATTGTCATCTTTTCTTTCTTTCTTTCTTTACCAATTTGAGAGACTAGAGAGAAAAAAATGGTGCTTGAAATTACATGGACTTGAAAAGTATTTCCCTTCTCTTCATGACAAAGATGAACTCTAGAGAATGTAGTGACCTTACTTCACCTAAAAAAATCACATGGATTATGAATCTGGGTGTAAAACTAGAGACTTTCCTGCTCATAGGGAAAGTTGGAGAAGTTAGTTCTTATGGGAGCAGGCTCTTTACATGGAATAGAAATGTATCCGTCTTTGAAGGAATCTCATTTTATTTATTTTTTAGTAAAGCTTTTTTTTTATGTCGCAAACTGAGAATTCACAGGGGACTATATACTCAATATACTATGCATTTATTTTTCTGGGTAAGAATTACAAGAAGAGAGAAAATCTTTCAGGAAATCCTGGTCTAAAAAATTTCTTGACAAGAGTTCTTGGAATTTTAGTGATACATAGTTCACTATTTTTTTCTGCCCCACCCTTGGAAAAGGATTAAAAAGGACAAGTTTACTAGTTAAATTTTTAAGTTAGATTGCTCTCTAGATTTATCTCATTGTCTACGTAGATCAAGGATCAACATCCGTAGAGGGCTAGAACTCTGAAAAGGTATACTTGAATCAAGGACAGCATGGTGCTTATCGTGATATAATGGTTTCGTGTGTTTAGTGTGTGTAGTGATGTTATTGTACTTGGGTATTTAAGGGAGTCTCAGACACAGACACAGAGAAGATTCCAGACTCCGGACTCCATCTTTGACTAGCTTTGTGGTAGACTCTCCTGCTTCCTTCACTCCTCCTCTAAGACCAATGACTCAGGCTGATCCCAAGGTCCTCCAGAGAGTTAGTCCAGACATTACAATCACCTTTCAGAAGTAGCGTGTAAAGTAGACCTGTAAACTAAACACATTTGCACTCAAGGCAGTGAGACAAAATGTCATTAAATGCTGTCATGGAAATCATAAGGAATGGAAGGGATGGGGAAGTGGTAAACTGGCAGGCTGGATAAGAAGTTACCTGGGCTGTGACTACCCACCATCTGATAGCTTTCCATTGTAATGAATTGGTCATGCTAACTAGTTGTTGAACTCAGTTATTTCTAATTGTTGTTGGCACCCTCTAAATTGTCATACCCTGGATGAAAGGCAAGATTGCTCTGCCTTAAAGTTTTGGTGTCAAGTTGTTGATTCCTATTTTGTACACCACAGGAGAAGGAAGAAGAGCAATTGGTTTGTGGTAGATAAGATGAGGGGCTTCTATTTGGATGACGGTTTTTTTGTTTTTATTTTTGTTTTTTTGCTGAGGTGATTGGAATTAAATGATTTGCCCAGGGTCACACAGCCAGAAAGTGTCTGAGGCCATATTTGAATTCAGGTCCGCCTGACTTCAAGGCTGGTACTCTATCTAGTGCTCCACCTAGCTGTCCTTTCTATTTGTTTCTTAAATTAATGGAGTGATGACTAAGTCAAAGGACTGTCTTTGAAACAAATATTGATCTGTTACTGAACTGAAATGTTATAATTTCTACAGCAACTCATCCTATAATCCAAAAGCAATATAAAGGCCATGCTAAACTTTAGGGGCAACTGAGTTTTTTTTTCCCTTCCCCAAACTAATGGGTAGGGAAAGAGGAAGAAAGTGGGGTGGTTTGGAAGATGGAGCTAAGAAGTGGGGGGAAGGAAAATCAGATTGATAGGTAAAATCTGGATTTCAGAGCAAGAGAAAAAGAGCATTGTCTAGACAGGCTGATTTTTCCGTCTAAGTGAAAGGTCAATCATAGTCCTCCTTAGGTAGAGAAAAGAAATCTAGTTTCAATGTAACCAGTGAGGAAACTACTAAATTCACTTTAGAGGTTTTGTATCTTTTATTTTTTCTATATACCTTCCCAGTAGTCATTAGTATGTTAGCAAAATCTAGAGTAACTTTGAAGATTTCACTATGGAACACAGTTTATGATTTTATTAGGGATTCATTGGTATAGGGAGCCCAGTGAAGAATTTCTTCTACCAGTGTAGATTGGCACCTTCTCTACAATTTTATAATCTTACAAATACTTGCCTAATACACTGAGAGGTTAAAGTGACTTGCCCTGAGTCCAAAAGCCAGGAATTGTAAGAAGTAAGACTTGAATCCATGATTCCTAGATTTGAGACCAGCTCTCTACTATACTGTATTGCATCTCTATCCCTATTATGACAGAATAAAATTTTTTCCCTGAATCTCAAAATTTGTTTTATGTGGCAGAGCTACGAGGAGGCCAGGGAGAAAGAATCAATTGCTATCCAAGGGTGAGTGGTGGTTGGTTAAGGAAATCAGTAGATTGGGACATCCCCTACCTATATCCAGGCCAGATCCCAATGAGGGGCCCCACTAATGCCCTGGTTTTTCTGAAGTCTCTGCTTCTTGAGATATATATCTCCTCTCAGTACTGCCCAAGACTGACCTTCAGAGTGGGAAGGGCCTTTAATTCAGATCCAGTATATAGAATAGATGCCGGGTTTGTAGGATGATGGTTAGCAAAACATAGCAGCATTTTATAACTTCCATAGGCAATCCCAAATACGAAAATTTGAGTTGAACAGTGACTTGGTCTGTGCTTGGGGAAGATCAGTTTATTACCTCCCTAGAAGATGGAGTGTAGGTGTGAGGGTCTTGAAACAGGTTGTTATCATTTAGTCCTGAATGGGGATATTAAATATGAGTAAAAAAAAGTGAAAATAGTGAATGTGACAGGTTTGGCCATTGATTTGATGTGTGGTGTGCTTGAGAGTGAGTCTAAGTTTTCAAAGCTGGTTGACTAGAAGGATAGGGGTTCCCTCAACAGATGTAGTGAAGTTTGGAAGATGAGTTGGGTTTGGGATCCCAATCTGTAAGATCTAACTCTGTCCTCTTAGAAATAAAAAGTGGGGCTAAGGCTCTTGGTCTACAGCCACTGCCTCAGAATACAGAATCTTCAGGAGCTATCTACCATAGCCATAGTAATCTGGATAGGTAAGGTGTGGATATACTCGTGGTAGAAAAATTGTCCTTGCACTGGTACCTTTGTCAGTTTAGGTAAAGAAACACCCTCAAGGGCCTACACCTGAAATAGTAGTGATAGCAGAAGTGAATTAAGGGAATTATGTGGTTGTGTTAGAAACAAGTTTAGTGATCAGCTCTTGCCTTCCAATTGGTTATATTTACTGGGGTCATGCCACAATTCCCTACTTTAAACATCATTGGGCTGGATGATCTCTAATTTCTAGTTATTCTACTGTTTAATGGTTCTAATCAGGAAGAGTTTATCAGGAGAATGGAAGGGGACATATATATTTTTTTGCAGTGCCTATTATGTGTCAGGTATCATGCTAAGTGTTTTACAGATATTTTCTCATTTAATTGGAGAGGTAGAATTTTCATTAGGCCTTTAAAGATAGGTAAGATTTGGCTAGGTTGAAAAGAATGAATTGCATATTTCTAGCACATTTAATAGTCTGATTAAGCATAAAGATAAATGTGGGGATGGGGTAAGAGGTGAGACTTAGCTGCACAACATATTCTTGTTTAAAGGGATATTTGAAAGCTAGGATAGCATTAAGTTATGGAGTTTTGACTTAGTCTAGTAATAAAAAGTCATTTTAGATTCTTGTGTAAGACTGAGGGCTAGGGAAGGAAAGTAGTGGTATGCACAATGAATTGGAAGGTAATGATATAGTACCTTACTATAATGATCTAATAAGCCAATTGGAGTCTGAAAGTTAGACTATAAAAATCCTCAGAGTTTTCAGGTTTAATTAATTTAATCATAGAATATCTGTAAGGATATCAAGGTTGAAAGAGCTTAAACAACTTCAACATCATACAAAGAATGGCAGACCTGGAGCTAGAATCTAGGTCTCATTTTCAGTCTAGATTTTTGTCCACTGTCTTTCAGTCAACAAGCGTATTTTATAAGTTTCTTTTATATGCTAGGAACTTGGTAAGGGTAGCATTTGTAAATAAAGGCACAAATTGAAGTCTCTTAAGCTATCATATAGCTTATGTTCTACTGGAGGACACATCTTGTACAATATAAGCACATAAATACAGAATGTTTTATTGGGGAGAAGTGCTAGTAGTTGAGAAGAGAAGAGTTGAGAAAGGTTTTCTGGAAAGGGGCTCTTGAGATAAACTTAAAAAAGACAAGAGGTTTTTAGAGATAGGGATGAGAGGAGGAAATAGCATCCTAGGCTCTGGAGTAGGAGGAAGTGGCAGTAGTAGCTTATAAAAAAGTATGGAAAGAGATGAGGATCTTGTTTGAAGAATAGCAAGGAGGCCGATTTAGTTAGACCATAGTGTATGTGAAAAAGAATGTTATGTAATAAAGCTGGCTATGTTGGGAAAGGGATTTAAATGCTCACCAGACAAATTAGCATTGATTCTAAAGGAAATTGAGAGTTTAGATTAATTTAATGGGAATGACTTGGTTAGACCTTTATCATAGAAGTAACGATTTGGCATCATTGTGGAAGATGGCCTGGAAAAGGGAAAGACTTGAGGCAGGCAGGCAGATCACTTGGGTCTATTTCAATAATCCAGATAAGATGTAATAAGGACTTAAAATAAAATGGTAGTTATGTGTATGGGAAGAAAGTTCTAGATATAAAAGGTGTTACTGAGGTGGAATTGACAACACTTGAAAACTAATTGTATATATGACGTGAGGAAGAGTAAGGATAATATCACTTTGAACTTGGATAGTAGTAAGCTTGACAAAAATAGAGAAATATGTTGGCCAAAAGTTGCAAAGTTTTAAAAATTGGGACAGGAAAAGACAATTTTGTTCAAGAAAAGGCAGTTAGTGATGCTAAACCAGAATTCAGGAAATAGATATCTAGAAGTTATCTACATAGTGATGATAAGCCCATGAGAACTGATATGATTACTATATGAGAGAGTTTAGAGAAGGAAAAAAAGAAGGCTTGTGTAGGGCCTTGGGGGCTGCTCATACTTGGGGAGCATAATATAGATGATAATCCAATAGATTAGATTGAAAAGGGCAGTCATATAAGTGGGAGGAAATCCAAGAGAACAATGTCATGAAAACCCAGAGAGATGAAAGCATCCTAAAAAGACAGGATATTCAGTAGTTTAAACTGCAGAAAAATCAACGAAGATAAAGACTGAGAAAAGACCAACAGAGTTAAAGTTCATTAAGAGGTTTCATTTAAGAATTGAATTTGGAAACTAGATTGCAAATGGTGGAGAGGTAAATGAGTAAGTAGGGAAGAAATGGAGGAAATAAGAATAATCAGTATTTTTCAAGAGTTTGAGAATCAAGAAAAGATATATAGGAAGCTTGAAGAAATGGATGGAAGGCCAGGTGAGATTTTTTTGTTTGTTTTGTAAGAACAGGTGAAACAAGCCTTTTTAGTAGGATGAAGAGTAAAGCAAGTATTCCTGTTTTCATAAATACTACTTACCTAAATATAGTAGACAAATTATCTATAGCAATAAGACAAGACAAAGAAATTAAGGGAAGAAGCATAGATAAAAAGAAAACAAAATTATTTTTTACAAATGAAGTGATGGTATGCTTTGGGAACCTTAAAGAGTATTAAAATAGTAACTTCATTAAACTTGCAGGATATGTCACATAAATTTCATCAACATTCCTATAAATAATCAACAAAATCCAGTGAGAATTAGAAAGAGAATTTCCATTCATATAATAACTATAGAAACTACAAAATACAAAACTTCACAATTTGCTCATAGACTATATAGATCTAACTATAAATTAAAATACTTTGCAGAAATAAATAATTGAAAAAAAATAATTATTCATGGATAGAGTTGATGCAATAAAAACAAAAATACTACCTAAATTAATTTACTTGTTTATTGTTTTACCAAGCTCCCCAAAGTGTATTTTATAGATCTAGGGGAAAAAAATAATAAAAATTCACACAGAAGAACAAAAGGTCAGTAAATCTCAAAGGTAATAATGAAAAAGTGAAAAGAAATGGAAACTCAGTGCCAGATCTCAAAATGTTCTGCAGAGGAACAAATTATCAAACGATTTGGTACTAGTTTTAAAAAAAAAAAAAAAAAAAATTGGGTTGATCAGAAAAACAAATACTGAAACAAAGTACCATAATATTTGATAAACCCAACATCCTAGTTACTGGAAGAAGAACTTAATTGACAAAAAAGGATGGGAAAACTGAATAACAATCTGGCAGAAATCATGCTTAGACCAACATTTCTACGTACCAAGCATAATTCCAAATGGATACATGACCTACATAGAAAAGGTCATTGTAAATATTAAATTTGAAGAACATGAAAAAAATTACTCTTTGGATTATGTATAATAGAAAAAATAGTTCATGGCTAAAGAAGTGATAGAGAAAATCACACAAGATAAAAAGTTTTAATTATATAAAATTTAAAAGTTTTTGTACTTTTAAACAGATCTTTAAAACTAATCTAATGTAACAATTAGAAGGGAAACGACGGGGGGAGGGGGGGGGAATTCTGTGCAAAAAAATGTTTTCTAACAAAGGTTGAATATCCAAGATAAATAGGGAACTGATTTAAGTATATATAAGAATAAAAACTATTTTTTTATTTTAAGATTTTTTAAATACCTTTTAATTTTCAAAATGCAAAGATAGTTTTCAATATTCATCCTTGTAAAATCCTGTGTTCTAAGTTTTTCTCCTTCCTTTCCCCCATTCCCCTCTAGCTAGCATGCAACCCAATATTTGTTAAATGTGTGCATTTCTTCTATACGTATTTCCACATTTCATGCTGCACAAGAAAAATCAGATCAAAAAGAAAAAAAATGAGAAAGAACAAAGCAAGCAAACAACAAAAAAGGTGCAAATGTTATGTTGTGATTCACATTTGATGCCCACAGTCTTCTTTTCTGGATACATATGGTTGTCTTCATCACAAGTCCATCGGAATTGACCTGAATCACCTCATTGTTGAAAAGAATCAAGTCTTGAAGATCAGAGTTGATCATCACATAATTTTGTTGGCCACTGTGTACAATATTTTCTTGGTTCTACTCACTTCACTTAGCATCAGTACTTGTGTGTCTCTCCAGGCCTTTCTAAAATTATCCTGTTAAAACCATTTCTTAATAGATAAGGAACATTATATATATATATAATGGGAATATTTGAATAGCCAGTTTTCAGAGGAAACAATCCAGACTACTAATCATATTTTTTAAATGCTTTAAATTACATTGGAGAAGTACAAATTAAAGCAACATTGAAGTTCCATTTCACATTTATTTGATCATAAAAGAGTATAAGAAAATGACAAATGTTGAAGAGTTGTGGGAAAACAGGTATTCTAATATACAGCTGGTAGATCTATGAATTAGTCTTTGGAATTCTCTCTGAATGGTTACCAAACTGTGCATACTCTTTTACCCAGATATGTCACTATTAAGTTTATATCCCAAAGAAATAAAAGAAATAAGGAAAATGATCTGTAATTTTGTTTGTAATTGCGAAAAATGGAAATGTAAAAGGATATTTTCCCTTTGGGGAATGGCTAACCAAATGTGTATAAGAATAACGGTATATTATTATGCCATAAGAAATAGTAAAATTGAAATTTTTAGAGGAATCTGGAAAAACCTTTATGAACTGATATGAGCAGAACGAAGAATATATTTTACAATGATAACATTATTAAAAAAAATTAGATTTAACATCATATAGCATGATGATAAACAGTGAGTCCAAAATAGTGAATATGAAACATGCCACTTGCCTTCTTTAAGAGAGATAATGAAATTAAAGTGCAGAAAGAAAGAAAGTGCCAGGCAATATTGATGTATATTAAGTGGTTGATTTGGGGTTTAGGTTTGCATTTTTTGATTATTTTTTTAATTGCCCAGTGGATATGGATGGAAAATGAGAGATTTAAAAAAAAAAATACTTGTTACATGAAAAATTATGAAGTAAATGTATGAGACAAAAGAAAAAGAACAAGGGAAACCTACATATGTTTGTAGGCAATAGGAAAGGAGCCAATCAAAAATAGAAAAGATAAAAGATTAGAGAGGAGATGATTATAGAGGCAAGGTTCCATAATATAGAGGGAATAAGATCAGGAATACATGTTGAGGGAGAATAGAAGGAATATCTCTTCATCAGAGACTGGGATCTGGGGTAAATAAGAAATGAACAGGAGATGGTGTCAAAGTGTTTGGTATGGAGAAAAGAGGGAGTCTCAACAATTGGTTTTTGTTTGCTAGTTAAGTATAGGCCCAAGTCCTCTATAAAGAACTGGGAGGGAGGCAGAGGGAGAGTATTACAGGAGAGAGAAAGAGCTCATATTGTAGGGAATGTGATAGAGGATTAATAAGGGAAAAGTAGGAGACTTGCCTCACAGAAGGTGGAAACATTAATTTGTAGAGGACTCAGTTAGTATGAGTAATTAGCACTATTTAACACCATACCTCTGGAAGCAACCTGAGCTTCAGAATTGCATAAGGCTTGAATAGTGGTTGGATAAGCAGGCTAGAGATTCAAGATTGGAAGACTGCTTAATGTTGAACTGGTTAACAGTAAGGTTAAGAAGGAAAAGATAATGATAAATGTTGGAGAGGATGTGGGAAAAGTAAAACACTAATGCATTGTTGGAGTTGTGAACTGATCCAGTTACTCTGGAGATCCAGTCTTGGAACTGTTCCCAAAGGGCTATAAAACTATGCATACCCTTTGATTAAGCAGTCTGTGTTCCAGAGAGATCACAGAAGATGGAAAATAACCCAATGTTCAAAAATGTTTATAGTAGCTCTTTTTGACAAGGATTGTCAAGGAATTGGAAACAGTGGATTTCTATCATTTGAGGAATGGCTGAATAAGTTATGACATATGAATGGAATGGAATAGTATTGTTCTCTAAGAAGTGATGAGTAGGCTGATTGCAGAAAAGCCTGGAAAGACTTATATGAACTGATGTTGAAGGAAGTAGAACCAGGAATACCATACACAGTTAACAACAAGATTAAATAAGATCAAGAAAAGGGAGAAATGGAAAAGAGAAGAGAAAAAGCAAAGAAAAGACCAAAAAATCATATTGTTTTGGGAGAGTAGGAGAATTGAATGTCATAATGAGGACAAAGAATAGATCTAGTAAAAGTAAGATATAGGGAAAGAAGGAATGACAGGAAATTGCAGTTAAAGTACTTCAGAATTCTTAATGATGGAAATAGATAACTTAGGAGATCAAAAGATCTTCTTTTTTGTGACTGGTGGAATAAAGGAATAGATCGTGTATAAAGAGGAGATTGAAATAGGAAGCCAAGATGCTTGAGGAAACATTAAACATGTACATTGAAGTCCTCTAATACAAAGTTGTAATGTAGTTTGAAGAAGACTGTATTATAGGTACTGAATTCTTTGTTAGAGAAAGTAGAATAATTACTGGGATTTTGTGACAACTTTTATCGAGTTTATCTCCTCCCTGTTGAATCATTCCTTCTCTTTTGCTAATCATCCAAACTCCAAATGGGATCATGAAGAATTGGACTTGACTGAACAACAAGAACTAATGAGCCACTAATTATGACTATTCATCAAAGTTCTAAATCTTTTTCTATATTTTTTTCCTTTACATTATTTCTTTTGGCAATCTCATTAGTTCCCATCTTCCATAAAATGATTTCCACTCTATATATCCATTCCCCTAAGCTTCAACCCCACATTATCAGTATTATTGGACATGTCAGAATGGATGGTTCAAAACTAACTGTTCAAAACTAATTTTTTCCCCAACCAAATCTCCCTTCCCAAACTTTTTCTATTTCTGTTGACGGCATCACCATCCTTCCAGTCTCCAAGATCCTTAATCTTGGCATTATATTTGACTCCTTACTTTCCTTCATCACATACATTTAGTCAATCACAAAGTCTTGCCATTTCTGCCTTCACAACATCTCTTGCATCTTAACCCATTTCTTTATTTAATACAGTTACCACTTTAGTTTGGACCCTTATCATTTCTCACTTGGACTATTATCACAGCTTCCTAATTAATTTCTCTCACTGAAATCCATGCCCACTTCTAGTCCTTCCTACAAACTACCACCAAATTAAATTTTTTTAAAAACACAAATCTGACCACATGATTCCTATTCATCCAACTCCAGTGACTTCCTAGTATCTCTAGGATAAAATAAGTTTTAAAACCATTCAAAATTTGGTCCCAATTTAGTTTTCCACTCTCATTGGTCATTACTTTCCCTTCTACAATTTGCGTTTCAGTTTATTTATTGAGCATCTATGATGTGCCAGGCACTATGTTGTGCTAGGGATAAAAATAAGAAAAAGACAGTCATTACTCCCAAGGATCTTACAATATATTTGGGGAAGGTAAATATACAAAAGGAGCTGAAGAGGTTTGGTAGAAAGGATACTAAGGAGTTGATGGAGTTGAAACAAGCAGATTTGCTAATAAAAAAATAGTTAGCAACAATTCAACCACAGTAGCGTTTTCTCTGTTTCTTATATGTAATTCCATCCCCTAAGCCTTTGCACTGATTATCCCATAAGCTGGAA
Source organism: Antechinus flavipes (assembly GCF_016432865.1). Classification (NCBI taxonomy): domain Eukaryota; kingdom Metazoa; phylum Chordata; class Mammalia; order Dasyuromorphia; family Dasyuridae; genus Antechinus; species Antechinus flavipes. The sequence goes on along the minus strand of NC_067401.1, from coordinate 143,411,494 downwards.
TGTACTCTTTTTTTATCTCTAACTTATGAAGGACCACTCTCCTTTTAAGACAGTCCAAATTTCTATGAAACCTTTCCTGAACCCCCAACTGCTTCCTTGTTTGTATTTAATATTTTGTATATGTTTGTATTAATTTTATATTTATGGTTTGTGTAGTTTTATATGTACTTTTCTCCTCCATTATAATATGTGTTCCTTGTGAGTAAGGATATTTTGTTCTTTGTACTTTTGTCCCCAACCTGGTACAGAATAAACAATAAATACTAATTGGTTGATTTTTATGGTTCTCTTTACTCTTCTTGGCCTTAGATTTTTTTATATGTAAAATAGGGAAGATCATACTTGATGAATTCTTAGATCTGTTTGGGGGCAGGGATCCTTACTTCATCTTCATTTTCTTCTTAGTGATGAGTACTGCTACTGAATACACGTTTTCTGTGTTGAAATGAACTACAGTTCTTAGATTCTGTATTTTTTAATAAGTACTGAGTTATTTGCTCTCAAATATCAGTACTAGAGGAATTCAGAAGGAAAACTTTTAGGTAGTTTAGGATAGAGGCAGGGTAAGGAATAGCAACATGAGTAAGATGATTGCTATATATAATCTAAATTTAACACAGTTGAGAAAGTTTTAATCTAGTGTTGAAGAATAGCTTTTATTGTTATGTCATATCCTACTATACATAATACAACTATTATATCGAAAAGTTAAAAGTTACTCACATTTGGATATCCCTACTGTAGCGGTTTGTTAATTTACAATTGTTTAACTTGTTTAACTGATACTTAATTTGACTTGTTTCATAGTTACATTCGTTAATATTGAAGTGAATTGAAAGCTTGTTTCACTATAGCTTTTGTAACTAAATCTTTTTTCTGATATAAATAATAACTTTTTATCTTTATTTAAGAATTCTACTAGTGAGATTAAGAAATGCCTGTGAATGTCATTGGGTGCCACCCAAAAGTCTCACTTGTAGGCTTGTACTTATATAATCTTCTGTTAGATTCGTATGGAATCTCTGTTTCCATTTTCTGGGGCATGAATACTATGAATGCTGGTGTCTTGTTTTATTCATAACTCTTTTTTCTCCTTCAACTCTTAGCATAGTGCTTTGTAAACAGAAAGTGCTTAGTTTTTTTAAAAAATAAATTGATATTGTGTGAGCACCTTACTTACGCAAACCAGATATTACAGTAGGTACTATGGATAGGACTAGAATGGATAAGAATCATTTCTGTTTCCAAGGAGTGTATAACTGAGGGAATTAAAAGAGCAGATTAACTTTTGATGAAGTAATTTGGGTATGACATCAAGGTCCTGTGCTCAAATCCTATATCTTCTATGGTGGATGGGAATGATTTCCACTGGTGAAGATGGGAGGGAGAAAAAATTATCCAGCAATATGGCAAGAGTAAAAGTATGGAGATAGGAAAGAATAGGATATGTATGTTCAAAGCTTCTAAAACTGCATCATGATCCCATGTGGAGTCACATAATTGAATGTCAGGTTTGTGAAGAATTTGGCACCAGTAAATGGTTTCTGAACACAAAGTCCAAAAACTAATTCAAATTCAAACGCGTAATGAATCTAAAGTGTTTTTGGCAGTACTTGCTCATGTTGCACGCACACTTTCACTATGGCCTTGGTTCTGAACACATATGTGCACTTTGCACTGTGCATGCACAAATGATGCTAGAAATAATGCCTTGGTTCAGATTCAAGATGGAGTCAGGTAAAAATTTCTTGCGCAAAAAGGAGTCATGTGTAGAAAAGATTTAAGCAGCACCAGTACAAAGAATGGCAGATATCTGTATTATAGTGGTGGAAAGTTAAGGTAAGAAAAACAAAGCTGAGACATACTCTAGAACATAGAACTAAGATAGATGCTTATATGTTAAGAGACTCTGGAGTTGAGGTGTTACTGCACAGGGAGTGGAGAGCCGTTGAAAGTCTTGGAATAAGAAATTGAGCGTAATTATAGTCTTCTTTATGTTTACCTCTCCTGTATTACCTAATTCTAAGTTTCTATGTAATATATAGTGAATAAATAATAATTGAATGATACATGAAATGGATAGACCTTAAAGTGTTGTATAAATGTAAATTATTTTATTTGTTGTAGTAGTAGTAGACTCCTTGCTATCAACGGAGCCAGGAATTATATGTTATTATTTGAATTATATTTGATTTAAATACAACCAATAAAATTAAGTATTGTCTTTCATAACATATTTGCTTTGATAAAAAGTGAAATTAAAAGGAAATATAATTTCCAGACATACTCTTAAAGGCAGTGACTTAGTTATTATTATTTTATCCAGAATACTGAAAGCTCCAAATTCTGCCAAGAGCTTTTTTATTAAAATGGCTCTGTGAAGTCATAGAGGAGCCTCATGAAACCCACTTTTATGCCAAAAATGATCTAAATATATCATAAAGCAGCAATCATCAAAACCACTTGATATTGGTTAAGAAATAGAGTAGTAGATCAGTGAAATAGGTGTTTGGTATACAAGACTCAATAGTCAATGACTATAGCAATCTATTATTTGATAAAAACTCCAACTTCTGGGATAAGAATTCACTATTTGACAAAAATTGCTGGGGAAAATGGTAAATAATATGGCAGAATTTTTTATTTCCTTCTCGGGTTATTTTTACCTTATTTCTAAGTTCGATTTTTCTTGTGCAGCAAAATAACTGTGTGGATATGTATACATAATATTGTATTTAACATATACTAGGGGAGGGGGAGAAGGAAGGAGGGGAAAAGTTGGAACAGAAGTTTTGCAAAGGTCAATGCCAAAAAATTACCCATACATATATCTTGTAAATAAAAAGCTATAATAAAAAAAATTGTACAGCATAAACCAATATCTCATCACCCTATACCAAGATAAGGTCAAAATGCATTCATGATTTATTCATAAAGGGTGCTACAAAACAAATAAGAATACAGGTTATTCCCCAATTGATAAATGGTCAAAAAATATAAATTATAAAACCATCTATAATTATATAAAAAATGCTCTAACTCACTATTCATTAAAGAAATGCAAACTAAGCCAACTCTGAGGTACCACCTTATACCTATCAAATTGGCTAAGATGACAGGAAAAAAATAATGCTAACTGTTGGAGGGGGAAGGTAGTGCATTGTTGGTGGAGTTATGAAATGATCCAATCATGGTAGAGAGCAATTTGGAACCATGCCCAACAACCTATCAAACTGTGCATATCCCTTGATTCAGTGGTATCACTACTGTGATCTGTATCCCCAAAAGATCATAAAAGAGGAAAAAGGAACCCATGTGCAAAAAATATTTATAGCAGTTCTTTTTGTGGTGGCAAGGCATTAGAAATTAAGTGGATGCCCAACAGTTGGGAAGTGACTAAATAAGTTATGGTATATGAATGGAATGGAATATTGTTCTATAAGAAATATTGAGAAAGCTGATTTAAGAATATCCTGGAAAGGTAACTGCTGTGCACAGAAACAACAAGCCAACCTAGCTGGAGAAGCAAAGCATCTTGTGGCAGAGAAGACAGGAGGCAGTATAATTCAGGCAAGTCAAACCACCACTATCTCCTCTGATGGAGAAGCTTGGGACCTTGAACCCAAGAGCCTTAGGAATTGCAATGCTTCCAGCTTACTCCCCTCAGTCCCCTGTATCCAGGGAAGCAACTCCTTTGGATATGTAGTCTGACCATACTGCTCTTGCAGTTGCTACAACCACAGCTACTGAAGATCTAAGAAAGTTCTTGCCACAAGAGTCCTTGGCACTTGTGAAATAGTTGAATATCAGAAACAGCTATAAGTTTATCAGTAAAAATGACTTAAAGAAGTCTGCTTTGCTACTGCACCCTCAGAACATTGAAACCTTTCAATTTAGCTGACTTGCAGCTAAAACTTTCCATATGTTATGCCTCTTCAATTAGAATGTAAATCCTTGAGAGCAAGAATTGTCTTTTCTATTTTGTATTACCGTGATTTGCATATCATAAGTACTTAATATTTTGTTTATTCATTTTTGCATCATTATTTGGGTCATAGTGATCAAGAAAAAAAAATCACCTAGCAGAAGAGACTCTGAGAACTTGAGATCCAGGAATAGCATAGCATAGGCCTTTTAGTTCAGAGAAAAAGTACTGCAAGCAACCAGAAAGATGAAGTTCAAGTAGTATTTTCCCATCTCAGCTATGGATTATACTTATTATTTACATGTTGTCTCGCATTAGGTGGCATGCTCTTTAAAGGGAGGAACTTTCTGCCTTTCTTTCAATCTTTTGTGCTTAGCCTGGTATGTTTTTAAGCCCAATATAAATGCTTTGCAGTGATAGCTACAAGTAAAAGTGACTCCTTGGTTACTATCACTGTAAATTAGAGAAAAACTTTCAATATGCTGTTCCTCAAGGCAAAATATAATGGTTATAATGGGAATCAGGTACTTACACAGAATACCTTTGACAATATCCCCATAAGAAAATAAGGGACAAATTACTATTTCTCTTGACTGGGGTTTATGAGGAAAAGAATATATAAAAATGAGCAAAGAGGTAAGAGGAGTAGATATCACACAAACCTCTCTTGTCTGAATTGGAAGAAATGTTATATTTAGACCCATTACCTTTTTCTGATTCTTCTGTCCAAATACTTCTTTGTCTAACTATTTGTCCCTTGAGTTTTATAGTGGGCCCCTTTCTCTTTTCATCCTAGACTGCTTCACTTGATGATATCACATGAATTTAATTATCATCTCTTTACTGATGATTCTCAGCTCTTTATGTCTCGATATAGATAGTCATTCTTCTGAACTATAGTCATGCATCTCCAGTTGCCTCTGGAACATCTCAAAATGGATGTCCTATATGCATCTCAGACTTACTATATCTGAAAAAAAAAAAAAAAACTATTCCCACTTTCCCCTTTCCTACCTTTTCCAGAACTTCCTATCTATCCAGTGATCTTATTTATACAGGTTTGATGTCATCCTCAGCTCCTCAGTCATCCTACATATCCAGTTTGTTGCCACAACTTGTCCTTTCTCCCTTTACAAACATCTCTCCTAAATTTTCCCTTCCCTCATATACCCATAACTGTAGTCTAGACCCTCATTACCTCTTGCCTAAATTAGTGCTTTCTCATTGGTTTCCCTATTTCATTCCATTCTTCACTCTACAACCATGGAAATTTTTCCAAGTTATAGGTATGACCCTGCTTTTTTATAATCTTTTGACCCTGCTTCCAAATTGTTCTCCAGAATGGTTGGATCAGTTCAGAAAGGCACTAGTAATGCAATAGTGTATTTTATTTTTCCATATCACTTATTATTCCTCTTTTCTATCCAATCTTGATAGGTGTGAGGTAGTACCTTAAAATTGATTTAATTTTATTTCTCTATTAATGACTTAGGTGTTTTTAATATGACTTTTGATAGCTTTGATTTCTTCTGAAAACTTTCTATCTGTAAAGGATTCAGGCCCAAAGAAAGCTTGGATAAAAAAAAACAAATTGAAATAAATAATATCAAATAAAATGATAATAATTAGACAACATACTAAAATTTTTGGGATGCAACTAAAGCAATCCTTTGAGGAAAATTTATTTCTCTAAACAATTTCATCAATAAAAAAGAACAGATCAAGGAATTGAAAATGCAACTAAAAATATAGAAGAACTAAAAATGTTAAAACATACATAAATATAAAAATAGAAATTTAGGAAACCATAAAGGAATTAAAATTGAAGGCATAAAATCTTTGAAATTTCCTAAATTCCTAAAACTAGGAATTATTTCTTAAAAACCTAATAAAATAGGTAAATGCTTTATCTGATTTTTTTTAAAGAAAGGAAAACAGATTACCAGTATAAAAAATAAAAGGAAATTATTAGAAACTATTTTGCCCAACTACATGTCAATAAATTTGTCAACAAATAAAATGGCTGAACATTTACAAAAATATAAAATACCAATTTTAGTAGTATAATATACGCAGAATTTAGAAAACCCAGTCTCATATTAAACAAAGTGAACAAGCTATAAATGAACTAACAAAGGGGGGAGGGAAAACAATCCCAAGACCAGATAGATTTACAAGAGAATTATAATAAACATTCAAAACATTTGGTTCTAATATTATATAAATTGTTGTGCAACAAATAAGAGTCTACCAAACTCTTTTTTTAATAATACAAACACTGTCTTGATATCTAACTTTGGAGAAACAAAACAGAAACAAATATATGGAATATAATTACGTAATTAACATCAATTTTAAAATAATGAATAAAATATGAACAAGGTTATCACAACAATATATTTAAAAGATTATATACTATGACCAGATTGGATTTCCACCCAAAAATGGAGGGTTATTTGTTATAAGGAAAACTTTAACCACAATGGGTGGTATTAATTACAGAAAATAGAATTCACATGATTATTTCAGTAGATGCAGAAAAAGCTTCTGACAATCCAACATCTGTTGCTCTACAAAGCATTTTAAAAATAGGAATAAGTGACCTTTCCTTAATATTTTAAGTAGTAGCTTTCTGAAACCAAGAGCCAACATAGTTTATAATGGAAAAAATTTGAGAGAGGAATAAATTAGGAGTAAAGCAAGAATATTTACTTATCATTACTATTTGATATGCTTCTAGAAATGTTAGCCTCAGTAGTAAAATGAAAAGTTAATTTGGGGAATAAGCATAGGCAAAAAGGAAAGTATTTCAAAGTAAATCATAAAATAGACGGTAGACATAGGAGTTTAGAAATGTCACACCTCAAACTCTATTACAAAGATTACAAAGTAGTAATCATCAAAATCCTTTGTTATTAGTTAAGAAAATAGAAAAGTTAATTGGTAAGATTATTTACCAGGCCCAGAAACAAATCAACATAATAGTTAAATAGTATATTGTTAATAAACTCAAAAATCTCAGCTATTGGGTTAAGGATTCACTATTTATTCCACAAAAAAAACTAGGAAAATAAGAAAGCAATCTGGCAGACAACTTTAGACTAGCAATTTATACCATGTACTATATAATAAGTTCCAAGTAGGTACACAACTGGATTTTTAAAGTCACATAAATTAGAGAATAGGGATGGAGAAAATTTTTTTCACAATTATGTGTAATGTTTTCTGTTGAGGTTTTCTTGGGATCTCTGGGAGCAGCTTTTATTTCAGTTCAGTAATCACACATGCAGCCCGGTGTTAAAGTCTAAATCCTTTATTGTCTCTATTTCAAAATCCTAGCTCCTTCACTCAGAACTAGGCTAGTTTTCTGGAGGCCTTCAGGAGTCTTGGTTTCAATGGAGAGGCGAAGGAAGAGAGCCTGCCACCAAGGTGGTGTGAGATGGGATGAATCTGTCTCAGTCCAAGGACTTGTGCTCCAGCCTTCAACCTCCAGCCTTCTGTCCACTTGTCTCTCTGAATCTCCCTGGCTGAGCCTTCTACCTTTTAAGCTCCACACTGAGTACAAACCAATCATTATATCACTATAAAACCATTATTTGTTGTAGGATTAAATCAATGCTAAACTAGATTTAACTAGCTTCAGTGTCACTTAGTACCTTGTTTCAAGTTCTGGCCCATAACATCTCCTTGTAGGATTAAATCAATCCTACTGAACCATGCTAGATAATTATTGTCTCCATCAATTCCATGGACTTAGTACCTTGTAAAAAATCCTTTGTTTCAAGTTCAGAGTTCTGGCCTGTAACAATTATGGATAAGGGAGTTCTTGATGATATAAGCCATAGAGATGAGAGAAAGATAAATTGGATATTTCTAAATGCATAAATTAAAGTGTTTACAGAAATAAAATTCAGTACTCAAATGACCAAATGGATCTGTGAGCTCATCAACTCCTATTCCTCCAGTAATACAGATTGCAACTAATCGTTGCCATCCATCCTGTGCACCTCTCATGAATGTTCTTCTAAAAGTTTGCCACAGGAGGGCAAACCAACATGCTGATAGTTCTCAGTTTCTCCTGACATCTTCAGGGTATAATGAAGCACTCTGATCATCCACCTGTTATCTGTTCTGTATAATTAGCTTAATCCTTAATGATAGATTTTATTTAAATTATTTGGTACTCTTTCTCAATTGATGCTCATACCTACATTCTTTTCATCTCCCTCTGTTTGATATTTGTTTTAATTTTATCTTTTTGCAGAGACAGTAGTCTTCAAGATTTTGGTGCCTTATAACAACACTGGACAAATATTAGTATTGTATGGGATCAGTTAAAAGAGCTCAGCAGTTTCCCAAAAGCAATCCAGCCTACTCTCTTTCTCCTTTCAACTCAATACTTAATTAACTCTTTATTCACTTGTGCTATATGTTCCAGAAAGACATGCTTCCTATTGGACAAATTTTATAGCATTGCCATTCAAATTTATGTTGAGATCTAGGCAATAGAAATTTCTTTATCCGCTTGATCTTTCTTGTCTACGTAGATAAGCCAGACTCCTTGCAGTGATCACAGACCTCTTTCAGGAGGTAAGTTCTCCAGTATCTTGGGGTTTGATGCATTCAATACACTGCCATCTGAAAATATGGACATCTAGCAGTTAAATTTAAGAAGGAAACAATTAATTGCAGCAGTTTTGCCTGATATACAAGATATATAGGGAATTTATTCAAATATATAAAAACAAGTCATTTTCCAATAGATAGATTGTCAAAGAAGACGAAATAGATAGTTCTCAAGAAAAGAAATGTAAGTTATAAATAAGTATATGTTGCTAATGAAAGAAATACAGATTAAAACAACTAATAGCAACTTATGCTTAACAAACTGGCAGAGGTAATCCAATAAAAGGGAAATTATTATTGGAGGGGAGATGGAAGGGCACACTGTTGCATTGTTGAAAGAACTGTGGATTGATATAGCTATTCTAGAAAACAATCTTGAACTGTCTCTTTTTTCCTCACCACTGAACTATGTATATTTTTAGTATCCCCTAGGCACTGCTAAGCACTGGGAATACAAAGATTAAAAAAGATAGTCCTTGCCTTCAACTCAATAGGAAGAAGTTACCAGAGAAGGAAGTTTTTCTCTGTGGAGGTTGAAGGAAGTGAGGCAAGAGAGGAGGTATACTGGTATCATCAGCTAGCAGATGGTAATATCTGATAACTGAATGAGATGTGAAGCTGAAGCCCATGCTTGGGTGCGTAGAGACAACCAGTACTAGTTATAGTGGACTAATTGGTCTAGATTGTATATTCACTTGGGAATGAGGACTGAAAATAAGTGGATTAATTTCCTCAAGGATTGGGGCATGGATTCAGAAAGGTCTAGAAATTAATGTCACTGGTCTGTCGTGAAGGGTGCCAGGATAGGGGTGGTAAGGAACAGATGAGCTCACATAGATGAGATGACCTGGGTGTATGGCTAAATGTCTGGATGAAATGCCATAGTGATAATGGTGCATAAAGAAGAAGAAGAAAAGAATGATAACAGGATTAATTTGGGTTTTTGTATTTGTGGGAGAGAACAGAAGGAGATTCAGAGGAAAACACTGACAAATAGGGTTCAATTCTGAATTTATTGTATATGCTTGAAAAAAATAGATTGTACTTAATGGAGAGTCACAGTTTCATCTTCAATTCTCTTTTCTGTTCTTCATATATGGAAATATATTTATTGGTATTTGTCAAGTTAAAATAGTAAAAATAAATAAATAAATAAATGTCCTGATCAAAATAACTGAATTGCATCTTACAACTTAAACATCCAGTTTGAGTTGTGTAATTGGCAGTTGAAAATGCAAGTCTAGAGATTGAGATATATTAGGATTGGATAAGTAAATCTGATCATCAGAATAAATGAGGGTGGAAATGATAGAGGAGGGGGGGGTGATCTGTTGGAAAAGAGAGATGGAATGAGATTGCTTGTGGCAATAGTAGGAATAGCCTGGTCAAGGAGAAGGGTCAATTCTTCACTGTGAAACTGGATTTGAAGAGTAGTAGGGTAAAATAGAGAGAATGGTAGAAGGCATCTAGGTGATACGAAATAAGAGAATAAGAGGAAACTCTTAGTTATGAAATATGAGGCAAGGATCTCAGCTAAAAGGGAAGATAGAGCCATGGGAGGGTTTAAAGAGGGATGAAAAGTTTCTATGGGATAAATAAGATTACAAATCAGTTAGTGTAGAAGACCTTGCTGCAGTGGAATTCCAATTGAGATTATGACATAACTTTGTAGTGGACCCAGTCAAAACAGTGTCTTGATTTTCTCCAGCTTCATTCAACAGTCTCCAAATAGGAATAAAAGCTGGTCTTGCCCAGCAAGGACCTTACTTTTTAATAGTTGGTGTAGATAAGGGGTATGTAGCAGTTCTGCTGTATATTACCTACATAATAGCCTTATGCTCACTTCTGGCCAGTCTGTTATTAAGAGACAAAAAGAATCGATTCTTAAACCACCTGTTGTGAAATAATTCCTTTTGGGTTCTTTTCTGATAATTCTCAGTTTACCATTGTTCACAAAGTCTGATATAGCCAAATATCCAACTTGGATAAATCCAAAGAATTAAGTTTCTCTAAATTCTGATAATTTGGGATACTAACATTTCTCTCGTGTGAGGTTGGTGGGAGGAGAGGGAAATAGATATTTTTTAAATAGGTTATCACTAATGTAAAAAGGAACATAATTTTCCAGTTGTCTATAGATTGTTTCATAAAGGTCTGTATCAAAAAGCCAAGTGTCTTCCAATTTCCCTTTTGGCTTTTTTATTTTTGCTATTCAATTTCTAACTTTGGGACTTATGCTGTGGTATTAAGGAAATGAATGGCTATTTTATAGCATCTATATTGATGTTCCCTTTCATTATCATTAATAACTGGAAATTTTGTATCATAAGCAGTACTTAATGAGCTAGGGATTATAAATTGTTAATTGAAACTCTTTTTCTCATGAAAAACAAGGTAAAGTAAACTATGGTTCCTGGAGCAGATCATAAAAGCCTATCTAGCATATGTAACCTGAAAGGTAGACTAGTGAAGTGTGAAAATAACTAGAATAGAAAATAAGGATACTAGTTTCACTCTTGCTACAGTAAGCACTTGGAAGACCTTAGGTGAGGCACTTAGCTTTGTGGCCCAAAGTTTGGAATTAGTAAAATAAGAGGAATGGACTAAGTACTCATTTCCAATCTTAATGTTTTATGAATAATACAATTTCAACTTTGTTTAACCACCATTTTTAACTGGCAGATTTTGTTCTGCCTAATTTAAAAGTCTAAAACTTACTTCCTGGTTCCCTAGCACTATAGTTCTTATTCCTTAACCTCAAAGATAAGAGATAAGGACAGAAACCTCATGGCCAGAAGATTTGGCCAGTTATTTCTGAATGTCTTAATTTTTAAATCCTCCAGTTGCATAAGAGAAGGCTTATTCTGCTGTATTAGGGGATCAGTTTCTAAGCATTCCTACTTGAGGGAACAAAAAGCAGTTGTTGGAGATGTGTGGAGCAAGGAAGAAGAGTAAGAGCTGGGAGTTTGTATTAATGTTCATATTGCCAGTCCAGTGTTTGGAAGATGGGAACTGCTTATGTGCAAAATTTATCTTGAAAACCTATAAGCATACTCTGAGATCAACAAAGCCATTTTAAGCAAATACTTTTTTGCTCTAACCCTTTTCCCTACTCTACAGGTTGTTGGAGGCCTAGTTTTGTCTTTTATTGCTATTCTCTGGTCACATACTCCCAGAGAGAAGTAAGTTTAATAATTTTGCATGGACATTGGGTTTAATGGGCTTTGGGCTTTAATGGTGCAGAAATATCTAATGATAACATTTGAATATTGTTTTGAAAATTTGCCTTCTAAGGTAAAGTGTAAAACTACATTTCTCTTTACAGTGTAGAATTTAAGACTGTTATTTAAAGAAATGAATCTCTCTCAGAATTCTCTCTTCATCAAAAAGATAAGCTTTTTATGTCTTAATACTTCCTTTTAGGAAGTTTCAGAAGTGTTGATTTAATGATTGACTAAAGTTTGGGTGTAAGTTCAGTAACCAGAGATACTGAGGAGGAGGGAAACAGAATGCAGTGGGGGTTATTTAAAGAATCTGTAAATTAGGAATGATTCAATGTGCATTTATTAGTCCCCTAATATATTATGCTAGGGAATCTAATGCAGAAAGTATAAAGATAAATCGGATAGAATCCCTGCCTTAAAGGAATATGCCATTTTTCAGGGGAAATAAATGGATTCTATTCAGTTTGGCAAACATTTATCTCAAATACTTACTATATAAAAAAGTTACTATTGAGTTTTAGGATACAGTGCAGCATGAATTTTATTAGGTACCTACAATATTTAAAGCCTATGGTATTGAAAAAAATGAAAATGAAAAACAATAGTTTCTGTCCTAAAGAAATTTGTAATTTAGTGTTGTAGATATAATTTATACACAAATAAGTATGTGATAAGGGCATGGGAAGTCAGCAGGGATACTTAATGGAAGAGGACAATCCCTAGGTAGTCTTTGAAGAAAGAGAAGAATTTCAACCAGCTGGGAGACATGATTTAAAAAGTCATGGGGTTCTAATAAGTCTGTATCCCAAAGAGATAATAAAAAAGGGCAAAGGATCCACATGCACAAAAAGGTACAGCTTTTTGTGGTGGCAAGGAGTTGGAAATTGAGGGGATACCCATCAATTGGGGAATAGTTGAATAAGTTATGATATGTGAATGTAATAGGATGTTATTGTTCCATAAAAAATAATGAACAGGCTGATTTCAGAAAAACCTAGAAAGATTTAGATGAACTGATGCTGAGGGAAGAACCAGAAGAATATTGTACACAAAGGGATGATCAACTTTGATAGACTTAGTTCTTCTTAGCAATACAGTGATTTAAGACAGTTCCAAAAGATCCATGAGGGAAGATGCTATACACATCTAGAGAAAGAACTATAGAGTCTGAATGCAAGTAGAACCATATTATTTTCACTTTTTTTTCTTTCTTGTAATTTTACCCTTTTGTTCTGATTCTTCCTTCACAATATGACTAATGTGGAAATAAGATTAATATGATTTTACATGTATAACCTATATCAGATAGCCTGCTGTCTTAGAGAGGAGAAGGAAGGAAAGAAAAAACATTTTGGAAATCAAAATCTTATAAAAACTATTTTTACATGTAATGGGGAAAAAATAAAATACTATTAGGTGAAAAAAAAGTTACATACCCTGTTTCCCCGATAATAAGACGCTGTCTTATTATTTTTTTGGACAGAAAAACACCAGAGGGCTTATTTTCAGGGGAGGGCTTATTTTAATGAACATTGACAGCAATTTTAATAAACAGGTTAATGTGAACCAAAAAAAGTACCTTTATTCAATAATGATCATGTCATCTTCAACAATATCGTCATAAGTGTCCATACCCTGAATTCTGTCCTGGATGTCTTGCGCCTCTATTTCCTTCAGAAGAAGTGAACCCAATCTGTCATGTCCAGCAATATAGCTCTCTTTAAATGAACATGTCTTGTCCAGGTAACCTGCTCATAGTGCCTTGGCGACACAGCTGTCAGGAATTTTATCCCATGACTTCTTCACCCAAGTCACGACTTCTTGCAGACAGGGTTTCACAAAGTTTCCACGCTGATTTCTTTCCATTCTATTTTCAATGTAGTCATTGATTTCTATGCGCAAATGGTCCTTGAATGGCTTGCTTATTGCAATATCAAGGGTCTGGAGATAGGCAGTCATTCCTGCAGGAATCATTACTTGATCTATTCTTCTCTCTGCAAGGAAGTTCTTCATTTCTTTAGCGCAGTGAGTGCTGGCTGAGTTCTTTTATCCTCCATCATGCCCCCTCACTCCCGCTTACATACCAGGTTTTTATGTTGTCCTGCCTCAGCTCTCCTCCGTGGCACTGCTCTCAATGGCACCAGCAAGCAAATCACTGGGGAAGAACAGGATGACGCGCTCACTGCTGCAGCTCTGATTGGATGCAGCTCGGAGCGCGGCGTGCGTTTCACCCGAGTGGGGGGAGAGGGGAGGACGGTGCATACAGAGGGTACCGTAATGTAGCGTGTAGTGCAGGGGATCACCTTCACTACAGTAGCAATCTCAATAGGGCTTATTTTCGGGGGAGGGCTTATTTTCGGGATAGATCTTATTATCGGGAAAACACGGTAGCTTAGGCACTGGAGGCAACTTTACAGAATAAAGGCCAGCAAATGATCATATTGGCTTGGAAGATAGACTATGTAAAAGAGACTATTAAGGGGAAAAGAGAGTAGAGAGGTTTATTAGATCTAGATTATAGAAAGTGTTAGGCTAAGGAATTAGGTTTTATTCAACAAGTAGCTGGGATCTGCTAAAAAGTTGTTGAGCAGAGCTGTGACATCAAACCTGTATATAAAAATTATTTTGGCATGCAAAACAATGTGTATGGAACAGATTGGACTGGAGATTGGAATACCAGTTGGGAGGCTCTTGTAATAGTACAAAAGAGATATGATCAAGGACTGAATTAGTGTGCTGATAATGAAACCAGAGAAGAGGAATAAGTGCAAGACATTGGAAAGGTAGACTCAAAAGGATGTGGTAACTCATGATAATCAATTGGATATGGGGGTGTAAAGGAGAGAAAGGAGACATAGATGATTGAGAATTCAAGCCTATAGGAAGAGCAGTATCTTTACTGGATCTATATCCCAAAAAGATTGTTTAAAAAAAAAAAAAAAGGGAAAAGGACCCACATATATAAAAAAATTTTGTAGTGGTAAGAAACTGGAAACTGAATGGATGCCCATCAGTTGGAAAACATCTGAATAAGTTATAGTATATGAATGTTATGAAATATTATTGTTTTGTAAAAAGTGATCAGCAGAATGATTTTAGAGAAGGCTGGAGAGACTTACATGAACTCTGCTAAATGAAATGAGCAGAACCAGGAAATCTTTGTAACAACAAGAAGATTGTATGATGATCAATTCTGATGGATGTGGCTCTTTTAAACAATGGACTTGTGATAGAAAGTGCCATTTGTACCCAGTGAGAGGACTATGGGGACTGAATGTGGATTACAATATAGTATTTTCACTTTTGTTGTTGTTTTCTTTCTCATTTTTTTCCTTTTTGATCTGATTTTCCTTGTGCAATATGATAATTGGGGAAATATGTGTAGAAGACTTGCACATGTTTAACATATATTAGATTACTTGGCATTTAGGGGAGAGGGTTGAAGGGAAGGGAGGGAAAATTTTTTTGAAACACAAGGTTTTATAAGAAGGATGAATGTTCAAAATTATCTATGCGTGTGTTTTGAAAATAAAAAGCTTTAAAAGAAAAAGGAAGGAATATGAAGTTTGTGAGATGGAATATTTTTCCATGTTAATTTTCATATACCAGTATACAACATACAAATAAAGCTGTTCCATTCCTAATTGCTCCTTGGACTGCTTAAATGTCCTAATGAGCATTTCAAATATGACATGGCCAAAACATAACTCATCTTTTCTGTATTCCCAATCTTTCCTTCTTCTAAACTCATCTTTATTTCTAGGAGAAGATGTGAACTCTTTTGTTTGTCATTTAAAGTTTTTCATAACTTAGCTTCCTTCAACCAATGTTTTACATACATTACCAAAAAAACCAAACTGGCCTTCTTACTATTTCTGACACACAACACCTTATCTTCAAGCTCTTTGCTTTTCCACTGATCATCTACCATCTAAAAAGTTATCTTTCTTTCCCTCTCTTGAAATTCCTTTCTTTCTTTCAAAGACTTTCAAAACTTCAACTAAATTTTGTGCTTCCTATCTGTTAGTGCCTTCCTTTCCAAGATTACCTGTATATATTTTATATAAAATTATATTTGTGTATGTATGTATTTACATATACAAACACACGTTTCTCAGGTTGTTGGAATGTGAGTGCTTTGAGGGCAGGAACTATTAGATTTTTGCCTTTGTATCTCCATTGCCTATCCCAGATTCCTAGTACATAGGTAATTAGTACATGGTTTTTCATTGACTAAAGTTTTCTAGGAAGCAATTAGTAAAGCTTGTAGTATGATACAGGAGAAGCAGGGAAGGTAATAGACATTTACATAGTGCCAGCTATATGTCAGGGACTACGTAGGCTAAGTACTTTTTACAGATATCTCACTTGACACAACCCTAAGAGGCAGATGTTCTTATCCTCATTTTAATAGTTCTTTGAGAAAACTGAGGCAGGCAGATCTTAACTGGGTTACATAGCCAGTAAATATCTGAGGCTATATTTAAACCCAGGGAAAACTTAGGCTATCTACTCCCTGATTGAGGGGACATGGGTTCAAGATGCAGAATAAGACATTTTTGGACATGGCTAATGTGAGAATTTGTTTTGTTATCCTAGACATATTTTTTACGAGAGTTTTGTTGGTTTGTTTCCTTCCCCAACCCCCAGTGAATGAGCTGGAAGGAACAAAAACCAATTGGTTTTTAATTGAAAAAAAAAAATCACATTCTAATGTAAAAGCCTTGAAATTGGTTGAGCTCGACAAGGAAGAAAAGTGTAGAGATAACTGAGGACAAATCCTTGAGAGATACCCACTTTAGGCAATGAAGAGAAGTTTAAAAAAAAAAAAAAAAGGAGCAGTTTACAATAGAAGAAAGAATAGAAGCAGTGTTTTAGAATCCAAGAGAGAAAAGTAGTCTCATGCCACAAGAAAAGATCAGGAATATTGAGAGCTGAGAAAAGACATTAAATATGGCAATTTAAAAGTCCTAATCCCAACAATAAAGTAATTTTTTTAGACTGTATTTATGTCAGCATTGATATGCCTTTCACTGAAGTAATTCATAACTTATCAATTTAGTAAATAATCTTCAAGACTCATGTATCTGAAAAGTTTATTATTCTGTTGTCAATGTAGTGGTGAGCCTTTTGAATTTAGCTTAATGGGTCTTCTGATATGGTCAATTATTGGGCCTATTCTTAAAAGTTTCCTAGCATCCAATTCAATCAGTCAGTAAATATTAAGAGCTTACTATATGCCTGGCACTATGCTAAGTGCTGGGTATATAAAGAAGAGGCAAAAGAGAGTTCCAACCCTCAGGTAACTTACAGTCTTGTGACAGAGACAATATACAAAAAAGTAAGCCATATACAAAGCAAGCTGTATATTAGAAAGAATTAACAGAGGAAAAGCACTAAAATTAAGAGGCCTTAGGACAGCTTCCTATAGAAACTTTAGTTTAGTTTAGTTTAGGAAGATCAGTAGTTGAAGCACAGAAAGGAGAGCATTCTGGGGATGGGGAAAATGCCTGGAACTGAGAAGTGGAGTGTTTTGTTCATGGACCAGCTAGGAGAATATGTGTTGGAGAGTAAGGCATAAGAAGATTAGAAAGGTAGGAGAGAGGCTAGATTATGAAGGTTATTGAATGCCAAAAAGCATTTTGTATTTGCTTCTGGAAACAAAAGAAGAGTTTAAGATAAAATGGAGTTTATTGAATAGAGGAATCATATAATCAGATCTGCACTTCAGGAATATCACTTTTGTAGCTGAATGGAAAATGGATCTGAGTGGGGAAAGATTATCATCAGTTTGTTGCAATAATTGAGGTGTGAGATGATAAGGGCTTGCACAAAATTGGTGGCAGTATAAGGGGAGAGAAGCAGGCATATTGAAGAGATATAGCAAAGGTGAAATGAACAGACCTTGGCAAGAGTTTGGATATGAAGATGAAACATAGTGATGATTCCAGTATTACTTTTATGTTGTAGCCAGAGGAACTGGGAGGATGCATGTTTCTTTGTACACTAGTAGAAAAGATTGGAGGGATGGTTTAGAGGGAAAATAATGAGTTCTGTTTTTTATTTAAGATGTCACTGTACATCTTGTTCAAGATGTCTGAAAAGCAGTTGGAGAAGTGAGATTTGAGCTCAGCAGAGAGTAGGACAGAAAATGTAGTAAAATCCATGGGAATAGATGAGAGATTGTCAAATGAAATAATATAAAATAAACCAGTCAACCTTCCATATGACAAAGGGAAATGTAAAAATCTGGTCCCTGTGTTAAGACAAGCTGATTTGAGTAAATAATATGTGTCCCTATAAATTATTTGCTCAATATATAATTTTTAGTCAAATTTCCTCACATTAGCTCAAATATTTTAAATGATCTGCCTCATGGGTTTATGGATAGTTGGAAAGAACCCTAGAGAACTAAAGACAAATAGCGATTACTCTCAGCATTCTTTCAATCCTTTGAGCAATGATAGAATTGAGATAGCAATAATGAATGTACTAGAGCTGTCTGTTTAATGAGTTTTATCACAGTCAGAAGGTAGAATAAAGATGAAATTGGAGCCTTCTCACTAGTCTTATTTGTTTAGCAGGCTTCTTTCCACCTTCCTTCAAGATCTAAATTGAAAAATATGGAACTGAGCTTTTTTTTTTTTGTCCTTAATAAGGTTAGATTTGATGGACAACTGAGTCACACAAATGATTTTGAGGAACCAGAATTAAGGAGTGGCCTTGTTTATAATTTTTTAATCTTTAATGAGGAAGTTTTGTTGAAATTCAAATGCTTACTGGTAGCATTGGTGCTGAGCTTATCCCCACATTAATCAATCACTTTAAAAGGACCTGAATTCCCAAAAGAGTTTTAGTCAAGGCATCATTTACTAGGGAGCTAAGTATTGACATAGCTTGAATTATGGATACTAATTTGAAATTTTCATTTCAACCTTTAATTACTCTATAAAGTGTAGATACTGTGGACATAAATATGTATGAACTATTCAGGATCTCATAGGCCGGTTTTTTTTCTCTCTCTCTCTCTCTCTCTCTAGGCTGCTATATGGCAAGCACTAAACCACTATGCTTTCCGAGATGCAGTTTTCCTTGCAGAAAGACTGTATGCTGAAGGTATGTGATCCATTCATTTTTTCATTTGCTCTTTAGCGTTATTTGCATTTTCAGACTATTCATATGGTCTATACTAGTGGGAAACAGAAGAAATGTTTGTGACAATAATTTGTAGGCAAAGGTTTTATTTTTTGTTTTATAGTCAGTTTTAGAAAAATGAACTACAAGTATATATGAATTTTATTAGATGGCCTCTTATCACTGTCAAATTTTGTGATGCAAGGAATTGTTTTTGAGAAATGCTAAGGGAATTAAAATTCCTCCTCAGTTTAAATGACTACTCTGGCATATGATTGCATCCAACTGAGATCTTGAGTATTAGGGACCTTACAGGATTAAGTATTAATCCTGTATATTAATGTACATTATACAATAATACAACAATATACATTAATATACAATATTAAGTATCCCAGTATTAAGACAGTAGGAGCTCACTCCTTGAACAAGTTATCTTCTATTGGGAATGAAGCTATTGCTGAATGGGAACCCAGTCACTGGAAACAAAATCATCAGATATCTACTGATTCAGGGCACAGTCCAGAAAGCCTTGTTACCTCTATCTGCTAACTATATTCCCAGCTACCCAATGAATAGAGTAATAACCTGTGAACACTGACACCATCATTCTCATTTTGACCTGATTATTTTCTTTCTCTCACAACTAACAAACTTTTACCACTCGCTACCCTTAGCTTCATGATTCACAATCACTGTCTACTAAGACAAAAATCATTCTTCCCTATTAGGTAGCATCCATATCTACCATAGCACAAAGCCTCTACAGCCACGTGTTCCTCTGCCCTCTCATTTCACTGTATCTACATATCATCATTAACTCAACTTTACCCTGGATTCCAGGAGATAGTTTGGTGATTCAGTGGAAAGAGCATCAGGCCCACCAGGAACTCGGGAAGACTGAGTTCAAATCCAGCCTCAGAGACTTCCTAACTGAAATGGCAAACTGCTCCAATTATCCTTGTCAAGAAAACTCTTTGGAAAGGGTGAACCTCAGGGTCACAGAGTTGAGCACAAGGGAACACAACAAGCCTAGCTCGCGACTGCGTCACCCCCAATACCTTCTTGTTCATTTTCCTGTTTATGTTGCATCTATGCCACTAATCTATCCCAGATTCGTGTTAATCCAAGCCTTCCTGCTGCTGCATGACAATTTTTTTTTCTTCCACAGTTGAGGCTCTATTATCCTGGCCTCAGTGGCTCTTTCAGATTTCCTTTTCTTTCCTCAAGCTTCCTTCACTGTTTCTTGCCCTTTTCTTTAGAAACAGATGACATTAACTCATATTTCAAAGAAAAAAAAAATCTAGGTTATTTTGCTTGAGGTCCCTCCTATCCCCCTATTCTGTGTTTGAAAACTTTTACATTTTTATTCTCCTTTGGTCCATTCCCTGAGGAAGAGGTGACCCTTTTCTTTGTATCTGCTATCTTCTAAGCCTATATAAACACATTCCTTCCTCACTTCCACAGTTGGGCATGCTTGGTTTCCTAAAGATTCAGACCAGATTCCTCCTCCTTCATAAAGCTTTTTCTAGTTCCCTCTAGTTTTTAGTGCCCCGTTTTCTCCAAACTAAATTGTCTTTATTTTATATGTATTCTATATATTCTTCTGTATTCTCATTGTCTAATTAGAATATAAGCTTCTTGATAGAAGTAACTCACTTTTATCTTTGTATCTCCAGTGTGCTCTCATAGTGAAAACTTAAAAATGTTTCTTCTTAGTTCCCTTCCTATTTGACTGCTCTTTTTGGTCTTTTTTGGCTAGTATGTCATTTTTACTAGTTTATTTCCTCCCCTCTTTCTCTCCTACTTCATTCCCAAGAAGGAGAGTTTCTTTCCTGGACTTTGTTCTCATTCCATGCATTCTTGCTCTTTCCAGCTTTATTTCATAGTATGACATTCATACATTGCTGTGGTATAAGTGATGGTTTAAAACTACTTTCTGTTAAAATGCTTTCCAGTTTTTTCAACTAGTCTTATTAAATAGGAAGCCCTCTCCCTAGTAATTTTGTAGGCTACTATGTATGATTGCTTCAGGAGCATGCTTGTCTAGGCTAAACTACTTTCCTATTTTTAAATGTAAATAAATATTTTTAAATAATTACTGCTTCATAATAACATTTCCAGAATTCTATTTCTATTTGATAAAAATTGTTGAAAAAACTGGGATTCAATTTGTCAGAAACAATAGTTAGTGAATTACCTGATAGGTCAGTGCATAGAGTATTGGGCCTGGAGTTAGAAAGATTTTAATTCAAATTCAGCCGCAGGCTATTTCCCAGCAGAGTGACTCTGAGATCTGCTGGATCTACTGAAGAAGGAAATGGCAAATCACTCTGCCCAGAAAGCCCCATGGACAGTTGGTCCACAAAATCAAAGAGTCAGACACTACTGCTTGACTAAAACAATAGTAATGAGTTAAGACAGTCACTAAAGTTCTAAATGGAAATATAATCTAAGTTTCAAAGGTTATATCATTTAAAAAGTTAGATAAGAATATAAGAATCATCTTTCACAAGTATAGCTAGTAGGAAAGAACTTAACAAAACAGGGTATAGAGATGATCATAAGTGATAAACAATTTCAGTTTAAATATTAAGCTCTCCATCTTTTTTTTTTTTCTCTTGATGCTTAACCTTTTGTCTCTCCAAATGAATCTTGTTATTTTATCTGTTCTAAAGCTTCTTATCACCAAGAGTTTTTCGTTATGACAAATCCATAGTAGGTACTTAAGTTCTTGTTGATTGACTGTCTGATACTGTCTGTGCTACTTTATATGTTCATAATCTTGCACTTCTACAGCAAAAGAAGTGAGATATATTTATTCTTGTTTTCATATAGTCATTGATTATGGTCATTGACAATGACCTCTTTTTTTGAACTGTTCATATTGGAGAATGACTTTTTTTAAAAAAAATAATTATTTCTTTCTCTTATTTGGTTAAGAATTTTTTTCTCTTCCCATAGTTGTAAGACATTTCTTATTTTTCTCCAATATAATGTCACCTTTGATAGCTAGGTAGTATGTTTACCTGGAAGTTGTTAATATGTACAAGATGCTAGTCTAAACTTCAGTGGTAGTCAAATTACTTTCCACTTTTATTTATTAGTTCCTATTGGATAGATATTACTTTCTCAGATAGTATTGGATTTAAATATCACTGGACTACTGAGTTCAATTATTTCTTGTTATTACTTATTTGTTTTTTCGCTGATCCATTTTTCTGTTTTAAATTATTATCATCAAGTAGTTTTGATAATTACTTTTTCATAATGTGATTCGGAACTGTAAAAAGGCCGTTTCCCCTTCATTCCTACTTTTTTCATTCTTAAGATTTTAGATTTTGTGCCATTAAAGATTTTTGAATAGAACTGTGTGATACAACCAGATCTATGTTTTTGTTTTGTCCTTCTTAAAAATAATTACTCTGTTGTTCAGTTGTAGGTGAATAAGTTTTATCCTTGTTGAAATTTCTGAACTGTTTTTGTATTAAATAATTGCTTCATTTTACATTGTTTTTAGTTACTAGTGAGTAATCTCTATCTTAGTTACTATCTTGTGGAATCTTATTTCTTATAGTTAATTTTTATTGAGGACAAAATGATAATCATTTTTTGAATTTTTTTCCCTTCAGTACACTCAGAAGAAGCATTGTTTTTACTGGCAACCTGTTATTATCGCTCAGGAAAGGCATATAAAGCATATAGACTCTTGAAGGGACACAGTTGTACTACACCACAGTGTAAATATCTACTTGCAAAATGTTGCGTCGACCTCAGCAAGTAAGTTAATTAACCTTCCTTTACTAATGTTGTATATTTAGTCAGAACACTGTTATTTGTCAGGTCCTATTATTATAAATTCAATATTACTGTCCAAATTATTTTATATTAAAACTTTATTATATTTGAATAATTACTGAAAAAAATTGAAGTGTTGTTATTGTAATAAAAAGGTAAAATCACAATAATTGTTGGAATTTAACTTATATTAACAAATTCTCGCTGACTTGAGATGAGATGCCACAAGTGACATTACCTTTGCTTTCAGATATGGACTGAAGGAAATAAATCTGGAAATAAGCATAACCAGGGTGGGTAACTCTTTGGGGCTAACATAAATAAATAAATATATATATTCCCAGCCATATTCTGTAACCAGGAGAGGGTGGCTAAGAGACAATTCCCTACAAATTTCCTCTTTTTTTGTATTCAGTTCATCCAAGTAAATCGTGATTTGTGATCTTCTGGAGATAGCTAAAAGTGTAAATTCTATTAAATTATTTTTGAAGATTCAGTGATAGTTTATTAATAGATCTCCTAAGAAATACATACTGATAAGAGCCCAAGTATTTATTTGTCCATAGAGTAAACTGGTGACTTTTTTAAAAAATAAAGCTAAAAAGATCTAGGAAATTCCTGAAAAGTTTAAGAATTCATTTGTTTTTACATTATCTTCATTTCCATTTATTCCTCTCACTCCCTCCCATACATTCTGTAATTTCTAATGAAGATTAAAAAAATAAAAATAAAAAAGGGAAAAACCAATTTAACAAAACTAGCTAACATATTAGCTGAATCTAATAGCCTGCAGAATGTTCTGTATCCATAGTTCCCCACCTCTGCAAAGGAGGTACATTTTCTCATCTTTTCTCCAGAGCCAAGCTTGATCATTATTATAATACATTATGCACTTTCCCTTTTGGTAACTTCCATTTCCGTTTTTGTAATTTATTCTTTTTTTCTGGTTCTGCTTACTTCACTATATATCAGTCATTTAAGTCTTATGCTTCACTGAATTCTTCATATTATCATTTCCTATAGTGTAGTAATATTTTGCTTAAAAGTTTCTAAATGAGTTATTTTAATACTTTAAAAAAGGATTCAAGAAATTGGATGCTAAAAGCCTATCTATCTATATTTATTTTGCTTATTGATTCTTTCAGCAAAAGTCCCAGGTTATTCATTCTTAATTTATATTTAAATCAATTCAAATACACCAGAAATTAATCTTGTATAAAATAACATTGGATTGTCATTCTCTATGTTAGAATAGTTATAGTTTCAAATGCTTATATATAGTTTATATGGTTATAGTTATGATAAATTAATTAGATTAGTCAGGAATAGATGTTAGAAATATTTTTCATGATGGAAATCTATTTTTAAAAGTAAACTTAAAATATAATCCTTTATATACCCTAGTTTTCTGTTGTACACAAACCTGTATTGGAGTCAGAATCCTATTTTCTCATTCACCACTACTTTAAGGGATTGCTGGATAGAACTTAATAGGAAATAATGACTTTGGATAAGTTACTTCATCCATCTGGACAAAGTTTCTTCATTTATAAATAAAAAGAGTTGGACTTGACAGTCTCTAAGAACCTCATCATTCTTTAATATATTATTATATTATTTTACAATTATTTTCCCAAGTAAAAATTTATTGGGTCACTTTTTTTCTTACTGTTTGGAAAAAAAATCCTCAGATTTACAAAATTCAAAGTATTATCCTTAGAATCAGGTAACTTAAGTTCAAATCCTGGTTCTGCCATTCCAACTGTAACAAGTTGGGACAAGTATCTCTACCTCCTCCAGGGATCTACCATTCTATTATTAATTTGACTTCTTGTTTCAAATATAGAACTGAAATTTTATAAAGAACATGCCATCCACAAATACTAAAATTGACAAATACCTGCTTACATAAAATTCCCATATGCACAAAAATATTTATATTAGCACTTGTGGTAGCAAAGAACTGAAAACAGAATGGCTAGACAAAATGTGATGCTTGGATATACAAGAAATCATAAATACATGGAAAGCCTTATATGAAATAATTCAGCATGAAGTAAACAGAGCCAAGAAAACAGTTTTACACAGTTGCTACAATAATGTCAATGAATATCCACTACAAAATAAAAGTGAATAATGTTAAACAACAAAGAACAAGTATGGCCCCAAAGAAGAGATATGAGAAGATATCCCTTTGCAAAGATTAGAGGTTCACAGGTGTTAAATGTTGCATATATTTTCAAACGTTTTGAGTGTATTTATTTGTTTTGCTAACTTTCCCTTTTTCTTTTCCTTAAAAAAAAAATTCTTTATTATATGAGTTGACTCTGTGGGGAAGAAAGAGTCATGCTAAGAGAATTTATTTTTAAAATTATATGCTTTCCTTTTCTCCCTTAAATGCCCAGAAGAGTTATGTATCTCAGATTACCCTAACCTATTTAATGATAGAATCAAATAGGTATTGGTTGGTGGAGGGTTTTGTGTTTTTGTTTTTGTTTTGGGGGGGAAGGAGTGACAGACTTTTGCTTTATCTGTTTCTATCTCTAATAGAGATTGGTAATAGAAGATATTTATATACAGTGATTTATGATTTTGTGCCTAAATTTGTGTTTCATTTTAAGGCTTGCTGAGGGGGAACAGATCTTATCTGGTGGAGTTTTAAATAAGCAGAAAAGCCATGATGATATTGTTACAGAGTTTGGTGATTCAGCTTGCTTCACACTTTCATTATTGGGACATGTATATTGGTAAGTGAAAATTATTTCAACTGTTAGAAATCGTTGATTATTTATAATAAAGATAATGGTTTTCCTTAATTTACATTACTTATTCTGTACCTTACCAATCAAATTAATTATTTGCAAGCCATAATTTCTTATAGCTCTAAAAAGTGGTATTGATTTATTTTTATCAAATAGCATTAACCCAGCTATTGCCATAGTCATCTGGTTCCCAGGCATTTGGAGCCTATAAATGTAATGCAGATATTGGTTTCTATCATTTCCAAAGTATAAATTATGCCTTTTCCTTACCTTGGAGAATACCAAAATCTAGATCATTAAAAAGGCCAGGGGGAAAGGAGGGGAAGAAAGAGGGAGGTAATGAAGAGAGTAAAAAAAGCTGAAGCTTTCTCTAAGTTTAAATATCTCCCCCCTCCATGAAAAATAGTTTTGATTCAGACTTTGCTAGCATTCTGGAGTTTTCTTCCTCTTTTTTTTCTTTCCTTCTTTCCCTCTTCTCCCTTTCTTTCTCTCTCTCTCTCTCTCTCTCTCTCTCTCTCTCTCACACACACACACACACACACACACACACACATTCCCTGTCTTTCTCTCTCTCTTTGTCTTCCCTCTCTTTCTGTGTTTCCTTGTCCTTCTTTCCTTCCTTTTGTTACTGAGAAGTTAAATGACTTGCCTAGGGTTTCAGGGCCAATAAGCATCAGAGGTGAGATTCGAAATTCTATTCTTCCTAACAGAAACAGCCTAGCTATTTACTACACCATAATGATTTTCTGTTATTTTTTTAAAAGGAAAATTGACTCCAGTTGAAAAAGATTTTTTTCTTTTTCCCCCAACATATTGTTATTTCTTCAAGTATTTCTCAATTACATGTGAAAAAATGTTAATTCATTTTTTTAAAAGTGTGCTTTGATCTGCACTCAAACTATCAATTCTTTGGAGCATTTTTCATCATAAGTTTTTTTGGAATTGTCTTGGTTTGTTGTATTTATCAGACTAGCTAAGTCATTCAATGTTGATCATCATACTGTATTATAGTTACTATGTAAAATGATCTCTTGGTTCTATTCACTTCACTTTGCTTAAGTTCATGTAAGTCTTCCCAGGTTTCTCTAAAGCTATCCTGCTTGTCATAGCTTTTTTTTTCTTTTAAAAATGAGCATTCCATTGATTTTTAGTTCACTACCACCACAAAGAGCTGATATTTTTGTACATAGAAATTCTCCCGCTGCCCCCCACTCCATTTTTAAAAATTTCTTTGGGATACAAAGCTAGTAGTGGTAATACTGTATCAAACAGTATGCACCGTTTTATAGTCTTGGGGACATAGTTCCAAATTGTTCTCCAGAATGTTGGATCAATTCACAACTCTATCAACATTGTATTAATGTCCCAGTTTTCCCACATCCCCTGCAAAATTTATCATTTTCCTTTTCTGTGATGTTAGCCAAGCTGATAGATATGAGATAGTATCTCAGGGTTTTTTTAATTTGCACTTTTAATCAATAGTGATTTAGAGTAGTTTTTCATATGATTATAGATAGCTTTGATTACTTCATCTGAAAACTGCCTGTTCATACTGTTCACTATTTGTCAATTGGGGAATGTCTCAGATTATTACAAATTTAACTCAGTTCTTTGTGTTTTTGAGACGAGTCCTTTTTCAGAGATACTTGACATAAAACAAAAAAATTTTAACCCCCTTTCTGCTTTCCTTCTAATCTTGGTTGCATTGGTTTTGTTTTTCAAAAACTTTTATAGAATCAAAATTATCCATTTTACCCAATTCTAATTTTTAAGAAATACCTCTTTTTCCATTTGGCCAATTCTGCTTTTTAAGAAATTCTTTTTCTTCAGTGAATTTTTAGGCCTCTTTTACCAAGCCGTTTTCTCTTTTCATAATTTTCTTGCATCACTCTCATTTCTTTTCCCAATTTTCCCACTGTCACTCTTATATCTTTCTTTAACTCTTCCAAGAATTTTTCTTGGGCTTCAGTTCAATTAGTATTTTTTTTCCTTGTGGTATAGTCCTAGAAGAGATATGGTCATTACCCTCCAGGTTTGCAGTCTCCTGTTTACCAAGGAAGGGTCCTAGTCTCCTGAATCCACAAGTGCTAATATTCTATTTGTCTTAGAACTGCTACCAAGCTACCTCCTTCCTTGGGACTGATCCTCTGCCCAGCTTACAAAGAAATCTAGAATTACAAATGAGTCATAGAGTTGCTAATAAGTACCAACTGTACTCAGTGCCAGCAGTGGTTCCCCTGTAATCTCTTTTTGACCAACTGTTTGACTCCTTTATTTTCTCTAGAGAGCTCCTAAAACTACTCTGGCTGCTATTGTTGCTGAAGTGGGGGAGGAGGGAGAGAGGTCCAGATAGGCTTCATTGTCACAAATTCTTGTCAACTTACTAAGTTTTCTTTGGAAAAACAGCTCATACTGACCATTTTTTGGCTCTGCTGCTCCAAAATTTAAAGTTGTTTGGAGGGGACCATTAAGAGACTTCAGTTGAGTTGCTAATAATGTACCATTTTGACTCCTTACCCTGGTATAGAATATTTTAAAAACAAAGATAATAGTTACTTTAAAAATAATCAGGCCTGAAAGTTAGTGAAAGTTGCTGAATGGAACCCTTGGGGCTAGAATAACATATCTAGGAACAAGACTAGAATTTACTTGACCATATTTCCAACATGGGGAATAGTTTTGGAATAAAAGAGCACTCTTAAAATTTTAGACATTCTGGGAAGTTTGGCCATCCAGCTTCTTCCACAAGCCACACCAAGAAAAGACCCTCACTTGTTTTCCATTAGTAACTTCACTATTACTTTCAAGGACATTATCACATCCCCCTCCCTCCCCCCATTCACCTAGGGTCAAAACTTGATGTCATCCTTTATTCCTCCCTCTTATATCTAGTCTGTTGATAAGTCTTGTTGATTCTACCCTAGCTCGTTCTCTCATGTGTTTGGCATTTCTCCTTCCTCATTTGCACCTCAGCTTCTTTCAAGACTCAGCTCAAATCCTCCAATTTTTCCCAAAAACCCTTTCCCTATCTTTCCCCTCCTTCTGATTTCACTTATCAGATTACCTTCTATGTATCTTATTATTTTTGTTTCTTTCCGCCATTTAGAATCTAAGCTCCTTAAGACTAGAAGCATATTTTGCCTTTATATTCCACCTTTTACCAAAGTGCCAGACACATAGTAATGTCTTGCTATATGTTTCTTGATTAGCTGGTGGATTTATCGGTTTCTTCAAATAATTGACAGATAACAACGGCAGTTATTGTAAAAAGATATTATAGCAGAGACCTGGAAATCAGAAATTTTAAACCAAGGCCTTTTTCAAGAATGAAAACTCCATGGCATTTCATCAATTAGCATCATTTGTGAAAGATTAAGGCATGTTAGATTCCAGATAATTGTGTCATTTCTGGGAAGGAGTTGAGATTTCCTTCCTTTTCTGGAGGGAAAAAGACCCTAATGAAGAATTCAAAAATAACTAGTAGTAGTGGTTGTTGAAAAGATGCAAGAAGGAAAAATACATCTGAATTGAGATCTTGTTGAGAAGATACAATAACAAGAAAAAGTACAACACACCTGAATTGGAATAGGTATATGACATTTGCCCCCTGTTCTTACAGCTAAAGGAAAACTAGATAGCTCTGTAGTGAGAGTTCGAGCATGATAGGTTAGTTTGTATTATTAAGCAACCCTTACACACATGTAGAGGAAGAACAAAATAGCTTTTTTTCTTCTCTCTGAAATATCTTATTATTTATTTTAATAGAAGTTGTAGGTGAAAGTAAAATTAAATTCCCAAAGTAGGACATTACTACCCAGTCTTGTTTATCTTAGATATCATATATCTATTTACACTAAAACTACATGCAGAATTTTAGATGCATACCTCTCATAGTTTTGTACATGGGGACAATAGGTATTTTTTTGTTTCCAGTATAATTTCTGATAATGCCTATAATTCGTTTGATTCTTTTTGGGGGAGGTTTAGATAGAGAGTGGAGAGGAAGAAGTGATGTGAAGAATTTAACAGAACACATTAATGTTAGGGAATGAGTAGAATGAATCTTAAACATTTCTTTCTGAACCATCACCTTCAGGTAACTTCCACCGCCATCAGAGACTTAGAAATGTCTCTTTAGAATGCCATCTTGAGAATGAATGAAAAAGCACTAAGTATTTCCTATCTTCAAAGCACTGCACTCAGTATAGGTATATAAGTAGAAAAAACAAGACACTCTTTGCTGTCAAGTAGTTCATGGGTTGACTTTGTAGGCAGATGGAAAGAACCTGTGCTCCTTAGGAAATTGCATCTTTAGTGTCAGTTCTATTGATAAAATTATATCCCTGATTTTAACCACTGAACAATAGCAAGGAATTTCATGGTAAGAATATTTTTTTTCTTTGTATCCAGTAGCTGTGATTTGCTGAAGAGGCAAAGTTTCCCTAGACAACAGCTTCATGGACTGGCTGGAAGCAAGGTGGTGCTTTTTCGAGGCTCTTGGGCACAGGGTTCTGGATTGACTCCACAGGGATTTGAGGGGAATAGTGGTGGTGGTGGTTTGTACTACCTGTAACCTAGTTCCCTTCATATTGACTTGGAATCAGAAGATACTTGAGTTTAAATCCTAGCTATGTGATCTCAGGCAAGTCACTTCTTCTCTGAACCTCAGTTTCTTAATAAAGAATAAAGAAAAAAGACCTACAGGATTTATGGGAGGAAAGTACTTTATAAATCTTTTTTTTCCTTAATAGTATTTTATTTTTCCAATTACATATAAAGATAATTTTCAACATTCGTTTTTGTTAGATTTTTAAGTTGCATTTTTTTCTCCCTTTTTTCCAAAACTACAAGCAATCTAATATAGGTTATACATGTACAATACTTTGAAACGCATTTCCACATAAGTCATATTTGCGCAAGAAAAATCAGAACAAAAGGGGAAAAAAACACAAGAAAGAAAAAGCAAAAACTCCAAAAGATGAAAATAGTATGCTTCAATCCACATTTAGTCTCCTTAGTTCTCTGGATGCAGATGATATTTTCCAATCCAAGCTTTTTGGAATTGTCTTGAATCACTGTATTGCTGGATAGAACTAAGTCTTATCATAGTTGATCACATGACATAATCTGTTAACTGTGTATAATGTTTTCTTGCTTCTGTTCACTTCGTTTAGCATCAGATGTTCATGTAAGGCTTTCCAGACTTTTTTTGAAATCAGGCTGTTCATCAGTACTTATAGAGTAATAATATTCCATTCCATTCATACATCGTAACTTTTTCTGCCATTCCCCATTTGATGTTATCCGTTCAATTTTCAGTGCCTTGCCAGTTCAAAAAGAGCTGCTACAAACATTTTTGCACATGTGGGTCCTTTTCTCTTTTATAATCTCTTTGGGATACAGACTCAGTAATGACCCTGCTGGATCAGAGAGTATGCTTTTTTTTTTTTTTTTTTTTTCCTGAGGCAATTGGGGTTAAGTGACTTGCCCAGGGTCACACAGTTGGGAAGTGTTTAGTGTCTGAGATCACATTTGAACTCAGGGCCTCCTGACTTCAGGGCTGGTGCTCTATCCACTGTGCCACTTAGCTGCCCCGGGTGTGCACAATTTGATAGGTCTTTGGACATAGTTCCAAATTGCTCCCCAGAATGACAGGATCAGTTCAGAACTTTATTGGTAATACATTAATGTCCTAGTTTTCCAACTGCCCTCCAGCATTTATCATTATCTTTTCCTGTTATCTTAGCCAAACTAGGTGTTAGGTGATACCTGAAGTACTTTGTGAATCTTAAAACACATTATAAATTGAGTGATTTATAATATTGGGTTCATTAATAATGTCATCCATTTAGATATACATTTAGAGTACAAAAATGTTCCTCTATATTATCAAACAATCCTTTAATTATTTTTATTCTCAGCTATTTGCATGGTTTCCAGTCCATAGTAGACTCTTAATAAGTGCTTATTAATTGATTGAGCTATGTAATCTACTATTGTACAGCTTGAATTGGCTTAATAATTTGTTAATTCATGACACCAGTGAATTTTTCTATACCATTTAACTCTTAACACTTGGGAACTCTCTTAATTGGGTTCCATTTACAACCTCTCTGTTTCACATTTAATCTATCTTCTCCAAATATGAGTTACCTAACTTCCTCATAGTAATGCAGAATCATAAGCATAACCTCGCTGGTATGGGACCTGAGTGTAATTTCTGCAGTACTTTGAACATTTCTAAGTATTTCCATTCTTTAGAATTGAGACATAAACTGATCTTTTCTGATCCAGTAGCCACTGTTGAGTTTTTCAGATTTGCTGGCATATTGAGAAAGCTCAGTTGGAATTCTGTCACCTCCACTAGCCTTATTTTTAGCATTTCTTCCTAAGATCCACTTGCCTTAATTCTTTAGGATGCCTGTTTATAGATCAGTAACCACCCTATCATGGTTATGGTGCTGTTAAGATCTGTCTTGTATAGGGTTTTTTTGTATTCTTGTCCCTCCTTAATCTCTTTTGCTTCTGTTAAATCCCTACCATTATTGTCTTTTATTGTGCCCATTTTGGCATGAAACCTTTCCTTAATACCTCTGACTTCTTGAAGAGATTTCTTGCCTTTTCCATTCTCTTATTTTCTTATCTTTCCTTGCTCTTCTGTAGAATTCTGTTATGAATGTGATATCTTCTTTTGGTATTTCTAGAAGATGCTGTGGCTCTTCATAGAACTATTGACTTTGGCCTCTTCGGCATCAATGTTGAGGTGAAAATGTTTGCCTTGGAGTCATAACATTCAGTTATTTTTTAGATCCTGCCCCACCCAGGATTGATTTCTCATTCTTGTATTAACTACGGGGGCTACTCCATTTCTTCTAACGAGATTCTTCCCTTCAGTAATATATGGAGTGATCATGAGAATTAAATTCATCTAATTTTAAATTAATAGTTGCTTCCCATTAGCAACTATCTGATCACATTCCCAGTGTAAAGAATATTGGAGTAAGAGTCGGAAGAATCCAAAACCACCTTCCTCATTGGAAAGGAAGGACAGAAATGAGCATTTGTTAAGTGTCTACAATATGCTAAACACTTTACCAATGTTATCTCATTTAATAGCACCCTGGAAGGGAGGCACTGCTTTTTTTTGTTCCCATTTTACACTAGTGGAAATTGAAGCAGAGAGAGATTAGGGATTTGTCCAGGGTCACACAGCTCCTGAGGTCTAGGCTAAGTTTGAAGTCAGCTGTTCCTTTCTTCAGGCCCATCACTATCCATTCTATCCACTGTGCCACCATTTCATTGTCAGCTTACTATAGTTTGAATTATTTCCCTTCCTATCAGATTCTTGTCTTAAACTTCTTCGACCAGTTGTTAAGCTCACACATCTTCAACCCGTTACGAATGAATGAATGAAAATTTCATACTTGACTCTATGTCCTTGGATGATTCTCTCTGGTCTCAGTTTCCCTTATATGTAAATTAGGAGGTTGGACTAAGTGGCCTCTATATTTGTATCTCTGTATCTATGGTGGTCTCTATTTTATATGATTCTATGATGATTCTGTATTGTTGGGATTTAAATAAGCTTTCCTATATTGCTTTAAGAAGTTGGGTTTTTTTTTTTTCTTTTTTTTTTGTCTGTGTGTTTATGAGTTGATATTAAGCTAACCTACAAAGCATGGATTTCCCTCCCACAGAAAAATTTACCTTTTCTGCAATTGGTTATACATTTTTTAAAAATTCATTTATCTTACATCTTATAGATTTTGTTAAATACCAGGTTTGAAAAAAGAGGATTTGGGGGCTATAGACTCT
This sequence comes from Antechinus flavipes, assembly GCF_016432865.1. Lineage (NCBI taxonomy): Eukaryota > Metazoa > Chordata > Mammalia > Dasyuromorphia > Dasyuridae > Antechinus > Antechinus flavipes. The sequence goes on along the minus strand of NC_067401.1, from coordinate 143,378,210 downwards.
TCTTGAAAAGAGATGTTATTTTGAGAATTAATTCAGTTATTAATACAATATAAACAAACATAAAGTATCTTAACAAATAACTTCTACACCACTTACTTTGTGCTTGACATCATCCTTTGGCACCATGGCCATTTATGATGTTATACAGCTTTACAGTTTTTCCTTTGGAACTTTTTAGTTGAATGCCATCTGATGTTTCACATAACCTTTAGAGTTTTACAAGAATCAACCCCATGTTACTTTTGACATATATATATATTCATTCTCCTAAAATATGACAATCCTGGCATACTTCTGTAGAAGTAAATTTTTAAAATTATTTTGGCATCTAGATCATTTTAAAACCCCATCTTAACAATAATAATAAATAATGTTTGTATGGTCCTTAGGTTTGTAAAATGTTTGACATATGTTATCTCATAAACCATATGTCCCATATCTTCTGTAATATAGGCCTTTGAATAACTACTTTTTAAGGACAGCAGAATTACTTTGCTTTCTTTCTATGAAAAAAGCTTTTGTGAGAATTATCTTCTTTTGTGACAGGAAAGCTTTTATAGTTACAGTAAAGCCAGGTGATACATATATTCCTTTCAAATATGCTATAATTAAGGTATTTTAAGAATAGCCACTACTCTTTCTCAAAGTTAAAAATAAGTTTGGAGTATCTTAATGAATTATTTCCCTTCAGGACTTGATTACATAGGTGTTTTATAGGAAAGAAAACCTAGCTTTTTGTATATCAGGGAGGTGGTGGATAGCTCATTTAATTTTATTCAAGTTTCTCCTAATTTAGGTGTATGTGTGCTTCCACCTGACAGCTGGTTTGAACTGACCTATTGGAGTCATAGTTGAAGGGTGATAAGTAGGGGGAATTGACACTTCAGGGAAGCATTGAGGAAGAGGACCCTTTGTGCTTACATAAGGTGTATCTTTTTCTATTCCGTAATTATCTTTATTCTGAATGTTTTGGGTTCTCTTTCTTGTTTAAACTATTTGTTTTTCTCTACAGCAAGACAGATCGGCTTGCCAAAGGATCAGAATGTTACCAAAAGAGCCTTAGTTTAAATCCTTTCCTCTGGTCCCCTTTTGAGTCATTATGTGAAATAGGTAGGTTTGTAGAGGTGGGTTTTTTGTTTTACCCCTGTGCTTTTTCTTTATTTTTTTAAGAGGAAAAATACTTATCCACAGGAAGAGTTTTTCTTTCCAAAGTCACTGAGAAAAGATTGAAAGCATGATTATCAATTAGGGTTAAATGCTTGTTAAGACTTAATTTAAGGATATACACCTGCTTATATTTCTGAACATCTATGACTTTTTAGTGGTGAATTTGTTAGAAATATGAAGTTGTTAATCTTTACCATTTAGAACTTTTTAATGTTAACTACTATTTCTAGCATTGTGTATCAGTACACACTGGTAAGGTGTATACTTATTTATTAACTTTTAATAAAACCTATTCACAGAATGTCAAAAACTGAAACCATTATGTTGATAAATCACAAACCAGTGCCTTAAATGGAGAAGAATGGTACTTAAATATTTTAGGGTGGTGGAATTACCACCAGTGGTAATCACATATTGTAGAACACTGGTGGCAAACTCAAATAGAAAGAGGGTCCACTAAACTATACACAACATGACTTGTGGGCCTCATATTGGCTTAGAAAATCACATATTAACATTATCTGTGTTTTATTGAATTATTTGGTTTTTTTGTTAAATATTTCCCAATTATATTTTAGTCTGCTTTGGGCCACACTTGGGAGTGTGGGCTGCTTGTAGCCACATATTTGACATGTGCTATAGCTATATTTTTATTGTAGCATCATAACTTCTCTCCATGGGATTTTGGGTATGATTAAATTGCTTGCTGTGAACTAGGTAACCGTATCACTTTTCTGTGTACCCTGTCCTCTCTGAAAAACAACAAATGCAAAATAGTCACATTGTAGTCTTTATTTTAGAAAGACAAGTCTGAGCACCTGAAAGATAGAGGGAGGTATTGGATTAAGATGAAAAATTACAAAATCATTTGCAATGGTCAGTGAATTTTAAGCTTGTGTACTTCTTATGTATTAATTCAATTTATTTGTGTTTAAATTTGAAAAGATTTTAACCTTTATAACCTTGTTGTGGGGGCGGTCTTTTTGTCTTTACAGGTGAAAAGCCAGATCCTGATCAAACATTTAAATTAACATCATTACAGAACTTTAGCAGCTGTCTGCCCAACACTTGCACAACCCTAGTATCTAATCACAATTTATATCATAGACAGCCTGAGACAGTTCTGATGGAAACACCCCAGGATACAATTGTAAGTCTTTCAAGTACTAATACTTTCAAATTTTAATGTTATACAAATTTAAATCATTGATACAAACTAAGTAATACATTTTAGTTGACATGATGACAGGAGAGACAGCTATTATTGTTTGCAGAATGCAAGACCAAGAGTCAGAAAGATTTGGTTTCAGTTCCCACCTCTGATACTTGCTATCTGGGTGATTTTAGACAATCAAGGAACTTCTCTCAGCCTTCGTTTCCTCATTTATAAAATGAAAATGATATTTCTAGAATTTCACAAGCTAATTGTCAAATGAAATAATAATATATATAAAGTGCTTTGCAAACTTGTTAGCAAAACATGTAAAGCACCACGTGTGTCTGTTGTTATTGTAGAAATTTTCTGTTTCAGGAATTAAACAGATTGAATTTAGAATCCTCCAATTCAAAGTACTCCTTGAACACAGATTCCTCAGTGTCTTATATTGATTCAGCTGTAATTTCACCAGACACTGTCCCCCTTGGAACAGGAACTACCATTCTGTCTAAACAGGCTCAAAATAAACCAAAAACTGGGCGGAGTTTATTAGGAGGACCAGCTGCTCTTAGCCCTTTAACTCCAAGGTAAGATAAACAGTGCTTACTTTGTGTTGTACTGCAGCAGTTAACTTAAGGGCTACTAAAAAGTGAAGCAAATGTTGTATCAACTACTCACATGATTTTCAGAAAGTGAAATTAGTACAGTTTTTCTAATTAGATTCTTAAACGTTATCTAAAATACTCTTAATGATATGTCATAGACATTATAGTCAAGTCTATTGTTTCTCTAGTATATGCCTATAAATATATATATTTAGTATATAATGGTGAATTTTTTTTGAAATCTTGCACCTTCTAAATGGCTAAATTGTAGGGGAAATAAAATCATAATTTTCAAATTATAATTTGCCAAAATGTGCTGGAGAAAGTAGAAGGAAGTTGGAGAATCCTTTGGAACCCATGGGACCAGGCTGTGTGTCTGTTTTTTAATAGTAATTTGTGAAATACTGTTGAAATACAAGTCACCATTGCATTCTCCCCAGAGGGACCAAGAGTATATTAGTACAAGGTTACATATGGAAATGACCTCTACTCTACAGTTGTCCCAGGAGCTCTCCTAATTAGATTTGTCATGACTGGCACTTTTAAATACTGAAGTGCAGTTAATCCTATGTCTTGAAAATGATTTCCTTCCATGGAGTGTCTTTTATGAAAGCAACTTTCTAAATCTCTTTAAATATCTACTTCTGTCAGCAATTGCTACACAATTTAATTTTTATGCTATATTTTTAGTTGGGGGTAGGATTCAATTCACTACCATCAGTTACTACCAAGCTGCCCCTGAAATCCTCACTGTTTCTCAGACTAATTGACCATTCTCTTCCTTTTATACCTTTTAACTTAAATATACTACTACTTTATATGTGACTTGATGACTTTTTGACACCTTGATTTCAACTTCTTCTCACAGTTTTGGGATACTGCCACTAGAAACTCCAAGTCCTGGAGATGGATCATATCTACAAAACTACACTAACTCGTCTTCTGTAATTGATGTGCCATCCACAGGAGCCCCCTCAAAGAAGGTACCTTGCCTTTGAAATGCTGTTCTGATCTTGTTTAAAAAGAATTAGTTCCAAATTTTAGTCAGTTTACAAAATTAGCATTTGGGTCTTAAACAGTGTGAAAAGTGATTTTTTAATTTTTCCATTGTGGCAAAGAAAGTATGTGCAGACATGATTATGGCATTCACTTGAGGGTTGTACAGGTAAAAAGGGTTTGAGGCCTGCCTTGAGTAAGGTATTGGTGGCATGGGATCTTGAAATTAGAATTTCCCTTTTTAAATTGGATTAATGTACACAAAAAGCTAAATAAATTGTTAGCATCTAAAACAAACACCTCCGCCCCAGTCACACAGCTCATTAACTTTAATCCATTAATTGATATGTCCACATTTTTTCCTTACATATTTTTGAGATCTGTCATATTGTTACTATCTCTCTAAGCAAAATTAACATATTTTTTTAAAGCTTTGTAAACAGGGGCAAACAAGAGTTTGGCCTACTGTTAATATTTTCACAACAATAATACAATTCTGTAACCTAAAAAAGGTTACTGCAAATATTAAATACAACTTTTAAATTTTTTTATTAAAAGTTAACTTCTAATTTTTATGTAGTTAGATATATCATTTTATAGATATTATTGTGTTAGATATAATTGTGTTTAATTTTATTTAGACCATAACTTTTTAAATTAATAGACAATTTTGGGTGGAAGGATTTTTTCCTATTTAAAATGTCTTATAACAAGAATGAATATATTTTTTGGATGTTCTTTCTTCAGGAAAGAAATAATTTTAAATACTGCTCATATTAAGGAATCCAAGGAAACCTCACATAATATATTAAGTATATACTTTAGACATGTTTAGTAATATAACTCGTATTTAGCAGGATATATAAAAATTTATTACCCTAACTAAACCTAGTAATCAGTCCAACAAATAGATTAAGGAAATAAATCGATTCTTAATATGATTTAGTAAAAAGAAAATTGGACTGGGCTTTAGAAAAGCTGTGTGATCTTAGCTAATCAACTAATCCACAAGCACTGAATAAGCACTTACTTTGAACCAAGTATAGTGCTAAGTGCTAGAGACACAACAGGGGGGAAAAAAAGTCCTAGTCCTAAGGAGTTTACATTCCAATGGGGTAATAATATTCATATAAATAGGTACATACAATGTACTAAAAAGTAAAAGCAGAGTAATCTTAGCAGGCAGGTTAGAAGTTTGGGGAGCCTGAAAAGACCTCATGTAAAATGTGGCTTTTGAGCTGAGTACTGAAAGAAACCAAGAATACTAAGAGACACTGAAAAGAAGAAGAGTCAGTGCAAAGATAGAAAGATGAAGTGTCCTTTGTAAGGAACAGCAGAGGCCAAGATAGCTGAACCATAGAGTATGTGGAGGAGAGTAATTTGTAAGAAGGCTGAAAAGGTAGTAAGGAACTTTAAATGCCAGGTAACAAATAGTTGATCCTAAAAGTAGTTATTATGGAACTACTAGAATTTATTGAGTGGGGCACTCTGGGAAGAGAGGGTAGGTCCACTTCAGGAAAACTACTTTGGCAGCTATGTGAAGGGATAGATTGGATAGAGAGGAGAGACCTGAGCCTGGAGACCAATTAAAAGACTGGTGGTGAGGGGTGACCAGGACCTGAACTAGGGTGGTGGCTATGTGAGTTGAGAGAAGGGGTGGGGTTGTGTGTGTGTGTATGCGTGTACGTGTATGAAATAGAAATAGCAAGATTTGGCACTTAATTTGATATGTTTTTGGGATGAGTGAAAGTAACTAGTCCAGGCCAGCAATATGGTTGCAAACCTGAGTCCTAGAAGAATGGTGCTGAACTCAAAAATGATAGATATTTGAAAGAAGGGTGAGTTTGGGGAGGAAAAATAATGAGTTCTCTTGGATATGTTGAGTTTAAGATTTCTATGGAGCAGCCAGTTCAAAATAGAAACAGGATAAATACTTGTTGGTTGATTTAAACTCTCTGGGCCTTAGTTTTTCTCATCTGTAAAATGAGGAGTTTGGATTCAGTCTCTAAAAGCCTTTCTAACTATAAAATGATAAATTTTATTATCTAAAGTAGCTCAGTATGAGTACTGAAACTTCTGAAGTTACTAGGAAAAGGTCATCAGAAACATTCATATGATGTCAGGGGAAATTTTCTAAGCTTAAATTTTAAAATATGTCTCATATCTAAAAATATATATTTATATGTGACAATTTTTCCCTTTTAAGGGTAAAAATTGAAATATATTAATGGATTAGCTCAGAATTAATTTGTTCATTGATTAAAACTTAATTTCTAAGTTCCCAAGTTTATGAATGGATTATGTTCCGGAAGTTCCACATTTAAGTTAGTTTTTTAAAATTTGCTGTGTATTTTCTCATAGGAAACTTTGTTTTACTTGGTGATTAGTTTTCTTGGATTAAATCTTCCTCCAAAGCCAGTTTAATCCAAAACAAAACTCAGTTGTAATAATAATAATAATAATAACAACAACAACAATCCAAGTTTGGAATCCTTAACACAAAAAGTTCTTGCCCAGGAAAGAAAGAATAAGAGGTCATTCCTTCTCCTGTCCTAAGCACACGGATAGTCCTAGGTTTAAAAAAAAAGAAGAAGAAGAAGAAAGAAAGAAAGAAAAAAACATTTTTAATGGTTAGTTTTAGCTTTGGTTATCATCCTACTTTGTTTTCTCTACCCATCTCTCCCAAGTACCCAGTGTTCTCTGTTGCCTTTAATCCCCCACTTTGTCACCCCTATGTCTCAACTCACCACTTCTTTAACTTTCTGAATCAAAATATCCTCCTCAGTGTACCACACTCCTATTTGTTGTCTACTTCTATAGAGTGTAAGCTCCTTGGGGGCAGGGACTATCTTCTCTTGTTTTTGTTTCTATTACATTTAGGACAGTGCTTGGAATATAGTAAGGCCTTATCTTATTCAAGAATCCTTCCCTTTCACCCAGTCTCCAATGAGAAAAACTTCTTAAATATTTCTTCTTAAATTGTGAATGACTTTCTTTTTCCTTTTCTGTAGCTATTTGTATTTTTAACCCAAATAAATTGTAATCTTTAACCCAAATGAATCTCTCATTCAATCAATGTGAAATTAAAACTTCAGTAACTGTTAGTTTAATTTTAAATATTGGATGTGGGGGGTTCCTGCATCCTTCACCATCCAGGTAAGCTGTCCCTACCTAAAATTTTACCCCTGGACTTAGTTCCCCAAAGTTGTTCTTATTTTTCCACTTTTTCTTCACTCCTCCATTTACTCTCAGATTTTCAAAAAGCTCCAGGGAGCTCATATGGCTATGACAGGTCCTCTAGTATTAGGAAGTCATATAGTGATGACCAACTCTTTAGGAATATGAAGGAATTACCTATAATTGTATTGTTACTATATTTGAATGGTTATGTTAATTTGTAATACACACAAAGTTATGTCATTTTTTGAAACTGAGAATATGAATGAAATATAAAGTATGGTTTCTTCCCAAAAAAGTATATCATAATTTAGGGCATACGATTAGCCTTCATGGAGATGATTTGACCAGTTCTTGAAGAATTGTTAAGATTTGGAAAGACAGAAGGTGGGAAAAGGGATAAATGTTTATATAAGTATGAAAATGTGATCAGATGAAGATGAAGCTATTATAAATTACTTTTTATTAAAAGTTAATACCATTTTAGTTAATAAAATCAACTGATTTTTATGGACTTGTATGAATTTGAATTAATTGCACATAATTTTATGGTGTTTAATAAACCTTTTAGATAAAAAACCTTTTCTCTACCATGAAGAATATTAATATTAAGTGGTAGGAGGACATGTTTGAGTAATAAACAGGATAACAACAGATCATGGGTAGCTTTAAAAGACAAGTAGAATAATAGACAATGGAAGAAAGGGATATAGATATATGTAGGATTTTTAGTTTGCTTTTTTCCAGTGTAACAAAAAAATGATGAAATTATTGTTTTAGGGAGAGTAATAGCAATGGTATGGAGGTTAAAAAAAGAGAGAGAGATCAGAAGCTAATGAAGAGATTGCTGATGTAATCTAAGTATAAAGTGAGGTAGCACATAATAAAAATTTTCATAAGTATCAGATTTATCACAAAAGATAAGTATTCTAGCAAGCAATAGTGGCAAAAAATCAAAAGAACTGAGTTAAAATCGGGGTTTGGGAAGTAAAATATACAAGGAATTCAAGGGTCAAGAAAACAGTAGGTCAAAAACTAGATAAATACAAATCACAGATAATTGAAAGATCAAACAAGATGGGAAGCCAAAGTCAATATAGAAAGTGATCAAACAGGAAATTTTAAGAGTTGAAGAAGGTAGGGAAATACCTTTGATCAAATACAAGGTAACATTGTCAGCAGCCTAAAGACCACAAATATTAAGGAAGCAAAGGGAAAAAGCAAATAAGTCAACAGGCACATATAGCATAAGCATGCTGGCTGCTGTTATTTCTCTTATTTATCTTGGTGAGTTGATCCTGAGCTAGCCTGAATAGAAAGACCCTAAGGAAAGACAGCTAAAAAGAGCCAACATAGTATGAAGGGGCACTTCAGGTAGATTTTTTTTAAAGTCAATTTTGATTCTAGGATTTGAAGATGAATGATGAAGGAATAATGAACTTGATTTTCAATATGGTAAACTTGTGATGGGACATTCAGTGTTTAATAGGAGGTTGGAAATAAGGGAAAGGAGGCAAGCTTAATGGTAACCATTTGGAATTATCAGCAGATATAGGGGAAGCCATGAAAACAAATTTAATTCTATTAAGAAAAAGAATAGTTTAGGGCTGAAAAATAGGTAATGTCCTCAGGAAAAAGAAATTTAGAAGAATAAAGATAATGTCCTTATTATTAAAGTCAAGAGTGGAAAAATGTTTCCGGAAGGTCTGGAGGCAGAGGGGTGGAGTCAGCAGTATCAAATATTGACCTAGAGAGGTCAAGCAGAATGGAAACATAGAAAAGACTATTGGATTTGACCAGAAGGTGATATTAAGAGCCTATAAGGTAATGGGGGCCAATAGATATTAAATTATAGAAGGTTGGGTTGTGGAGTGGGAAACGGACTGGGAAAGGTGGGAAGAAGGGAGAGGGAATGGAAGCGACAAATATAATAGATTTGTTTAAGAAATTTGGCAGTGAAAGGAAGTCTAGAAATAGAATATGTATATAGAGGGAACAGCAAGGTCAAGTGAAGGTTTTTTCCAATCTAGGAGAGTCAGTGGAAGGAGAGAGATTGGAGATGCTGGAGAGCAATGGATAAGTTCAGGAGCAACGCTACTCAGAAATTGGGAAGTATTGGGATAGAGATCTCTCCTTCATAAATTTATGTAGTACTTATTTATCTATTCTACTTATTTGGCCCTTAGCAGATACTTCTTTGTATTATTCCTTACATTTTTATGTATATTGTCCCCTTGCCCAGATGTCCAGATTGTAAGTCCCCTGAGGGCAGAGATTGGGTCTGATAACTCTTGTATCCCTGGCTTATGAATTTAGTAACCTGCCCATAAGTATTCAATTAAGATGAATAGATTCCATAGGGGAGTTTCCTTCTGTGTTTGATATTAAAAGTGGTATAGAGATTCAGATATGTTGAGTGGAGGGTGAGGATACTGTATGTCTGAGCTTAGGTGAAATGAAAATAATGATTTAATGCACTAAGCTACAGCAGCGGTCATTATACTATGAGACCTTTGTTACATGTATCTGGAAAAAAAAATATGACTAAGTTTGTGATTCACAGTGCGATTATTGCCACAATAGCAAACATAAAAATTTTGTGTTATGCAGTCTGTTGGCAGAATCAGCCAAGCTGGAACAAAGTCTGTCTTCTCACAGAGTGGAAATAGTCGAGAGGTAACTCCAATCCTTGTTGCACAAACACAAAGTTCTGGCCCACAGACAAGGTATTTATTGGTATTTTTCTCCTACATTTGTATAGTTTTCTTTGCAGTTCTCACCCTGAGGCACTATGGTTTTTCATAGTTTCTTGATCTAGGACAGGTTTCAACTTCTCCAGTGTTTGAGAATGCCCACATGACTTTTTAAAACATAGAATTGCCCAGCTTTGACTTTTTAATGCATCTTTATATAATTTAAATTGTATCTGAAGCAAAACTACACTATCCTTGCTTCAGTGAAATGATTAAGCTTTCATAAGTAGTGTATTTGAAACATTTTTTCTCATTGAATGCCTACTGCAGTTAAAAATAAAAGGCTACCAGTGAATTAAAATATTTTTAGTCTAATTAATCATCATGTGACTTTATATCCAAAATAAACATGTATAAAATATTTCCTACCTGTTGATACACGTGTTTTATTTAAAGAGTCGATTTTTGGCAGTGTCTACTCTTCCCTGTGTTTGATTTGTAGAAATTAATGCCAGTGGTAGGTCTTTGGAATAAGGATCCAATTTTCTCAAAAGAAATCAAAGAAATGGATAATGGTATGTCTTAACAAAAATACAACAATAATTAAATACCATACTTATTACTTAAAAGAGTGAAAAGTAGACATAAATATAACAATAATGGTAATAATACTTGATATTTACATTATACATTAAAATTTAGAAGGTTTATCAAAATTCAGTCCTTATAACTGCTCTATGAAGTAGGCAGTACACAAGCTATCATTATACCCATTTTGCAAATAAGGAAACTGATAACTCACCTATGAATCACATAGCTATTGTGTTGGATTTAAATTCAAGTTTCTTAATTCTCTACCTTGATAAGGAATGTATAAAAATAGAATCATACTTTATCAAAAATTCAATCTAAAACTATTATGAGAGCTATATTACATGTTAATTAAAGACTTGATAAATAATAAACCTATTTGTCTTCTTAGAATTAAAGGGAGGGGGGAAATTATGATCCATATAGCCCAAGTTTTTACTTTTTCCTTCAAACATAAATTGTCCTGTGGCACCATTCAAGATTTTCTTCAAGCTACTTTATTCCTTTTCCTTCAGAATCTACTGATATCTATAAGAATATTTCAGTCTTTATTAGAAAACCATACAAAACAGGATGTTAACAAAGAAAACAAAAATTTTGAAGCACGTCTCCCAGAATCGATTGATAAAGCTAAATTTGAATAGCATCCTAAGTTTTTTTTGTACTTCCTCTTGATGAAATAAAAACATTTACAATTGGTTTATACATCCAAGAAAAGCAGAGAGAGAAGAATTTTTTCGTTTTTTGTTTTGAATTTTGTTCCTCCTAAGAGGTTAGCTAAGAGTTTTGGTGTTACTTAAACTTAACTTTGCAAACTCCCATTTGCACAGTATATTCATAAGAATGTACTTAACATAACCTTATTAATGTGTCAGCTTGCTCGTTCCATGTTTTCACTTCTATAGGCTAAATACATGGCATTTTGCTGATTTCCCCCCCCCCCCCCCCCCCCCCGGAATCCTAGGACTTTGTAACTACTAGTGTCTTGGACAAAACCAAGAAGAGGACATTTTTCTTTGGCACCTTCCATGTCTTAGCACCCTTCTTTCAATCCCTACTCCCAGAACAGTACTCTTCTGTGTTTCAGAGTTTCCCATTTGTGCATCCCTTTCTACTAATAGCCTCTTTATGACCTGTTTTCACAGATTAAATATTTTTTTAACTTCTTTCCTAAAAAGACCTAGTCTCCCAAAATTTCCTTCTAGCCATTGGAGGGTTAGAGAAAAATTTTTTTCTGACACTATCGTTTATTATTAAGTATGACTGAGCAATAGGTTTAACTTTGCCAAAGGATATCTGCATCTTAAAGGAAAATATGTCAACCCAAACAAATAGCTAATCAGATAATGGCATAGGGAATATATCTTTGATCAGAGGCACTTTTTGGTACCCTTTATCTTTTCTAGGCTTCTGCTACTTTCTCTGACACTCCTGATTCCCAAGGACAAAACAATGGGATAGGGATGAAAATGGTCTCTTTCCTATTATAGGTCCTTATTTTTTCAAAAGGGGTAGAGATAACACTTTCACCTTTCCTTCTACATTTCCTCCCACCTTTTGGTATCTGTTCTTAATCCCTGGACATTTACCAGTGTTCTGTTTATGAGAGATTTGTAGCTACAACCAGTTCCCTCCCATAGGTCAACATGTTGTCCATAGTACATGACCACTGTCTTCCAATGGGCCTGAAATGAGCCAAGAAAAGGCCAAAACCCTTTTCTTCCTTCACATTGCCACCTCTTCTTCTATGAATCTTCTCCTTATACTTTTAGTTAGAAATGATTCTCCATTTCCTGTCATATCACCCTTCCCTTTCCTATGTACTTCTCTAACTTAGATATCTAGCTATTTGTATATATGTCTTGTCCTTCCTTCCTTTTTCCACCCCAACTCTCCATCCCCATCACACACATGCACACTATATGCTAGATTGTAAGCTCTTTGGAGAGCAGGAAATGTGTCCTTTTTCATCTTCGTGTCCCTAGCACATTGCACAGAGCCTCATAAGGAAAAGTAGTCCAGGCATAAATGTTGTATTCGGTGGTATTTTTTACAAAGGCATTTTGATTCCTTGTGTTATTTGGAATTTTTTATACAGTAAAAATATGCCATACTATTTATCTAGCACTTTGAAGTTTTCTATGCTCTTATACATATATTATTTCATTTGATCTTCACAGTAACCCTGTGAGGCTTTTTACAGATGAGGAAACTGAAGCTCAGAGCAGTTAAGTGACTTATCCAAGCTTAGCTGGCTTTTAAGCTTGGCATGGTCTTCTATATCCTAAGTAGAGTGGGCTATAAAAGTTAAAGTTCTATTTACTGAAGCATAAAAAAAATCTTGTGGTCATGCATTTTGTGGATTGAAGAATTTTTTTTTGGTGATGTACATGTTTAACATTAGTATTTATGTTAGCAGCAAGTTTAGAATATGTTCTTGGCCCAGCTGTTTTTCTACTGCCATAGACTTACTATACTGAAGATAGATTTTCAGATAAAATTGGTTATGAATGAGTTTGTTGCCCTAGAGACTTGGTGCATATTGTGAGGTTTAGATTAGCACTTTCAAATAAAGGGTCACTGTGCTTCAACAGTGTTACTGTAACTTATAAAATTTAAATATTAGAAATAGGGAAGAAAGCCAAACTTATCACCTTTTGCGTTTGGATCTAATTTTCCTGATATTTTATGAGTTGAAACAGTAATTAGCATTTTAAGATTTAAAATTTATTTTTAAAAGTATATCATTTCTTTAATAAACTTTTTTTTAATAGTACAACACCTCAGGTATTGAGCCCCACTATTGCTGCTCCACCCAATGCACTGCCTCGAAGAAGCTCACGACTTTTTACTAGTGACAGCTCTACAACCAAGGTAATTGATCTAATACTTACCACATTGCAGGATTGTTGTTAATTGAGTTTTAGAGAGTTATTTCCTTAAGTTACTATTATGGAATTATTCTGGAATTCATTCTGGAAACTTTTAGGTATTTAAAACTATCTCTTGTTCTTTCTCTGGGTTTTTTACTTCTTCTGATTGGGTTTTGTTTTTTGGAGACTAGATCTCCAAAGCTGCCACTTAGAGCCTGATGCTAATATTGAAATGGAAGCTTTAATCTGCTTTAAACTGATCCAGTTTGTCCCTCCTTAAGTAGACACAGGACTGGCCATATAACTACCAAATTAGTGCAGACACTTTATTGCCTTGAATGCAAATATAGCTCAGCTCCCAAACTTAAAAGTTTCACCAATTTTTCCCAATACCATCAGTGAGCCCTGCCATATCTGGTCTTAAAAACTATATTTCACAAACCTAGTAGATCCCTTATAAGTCATCTTATGATACCTGAGGGGAAACATTGTATGGGTTTTCATGAAGTTTACTTTGGCATTTAGTTTGCCTTCAAATACCCATGTGGTGATTCATATGCTTTTTTTTTTTTTTGAACAGTAAATTCAAGCACACAATGCATTTGTCACCAGCAACTATACTTCTGTTGACTGATTATAATGACTTTGATTAGTCAGTATGCCTATTGCATGTAAAATTAGTGACTAAAGAATATATTCCTTGTGAAAAAGCTTATATACTGAGGGGAAATTTATATAAAAATCTGTCACAAAAACAGTGACAGTCTTAGGAAGACAATATATAGTGTGTTCAAAAAACTGGGAAATATCCAGAGTACCCCAGAAGTCTTTATGCAGTTGAATACCTAATGGTTAAAACCACACTATTGGGTTTGTTTTTATTTTTGTTTTACTCTTTTTGCAGGAGAATAGTAAAAAGTTAAAAATGAAGTTTCCACCTAAAATTCCAAACAGAAAAACAAAAAGCAAGACTAATAAAGGAGGAATAACTCAACCAAACATAAATGATAGTCTGGAAATTACAAAATTGGACTCTTCTATCATTTCAGAAGGAAAAATATCCACGGTAACACCACAGATCCAAGCTTTCACTATTCAGAAAGCAGCAGCAGGTCTGTTTTAAATCTTTTATAATGTCTTAAATAGATTCACTTGACACTTTAAATTATTTACACTATTTTATTTAAATGCCCCAATATCTTTCATAACTACCTTTTCCTTAGAAGTTGTTGTTTAATTATACAATTTGTATCCAATTCTTTGTGACCTAGTGACTATGCCTCACCAATACTGTCCAGGGGATTTTGGGGGGCAAAGATACTAGAATGGTTTGCCATTTCCTTCTCCAATGGATTAAGACAAACAGGTTAAATGATTTGCCCAGCACCACACAGCTAGTAAGACTCTGAGGCTGATTTGAACTCGGGTCTTCCTGATTTCTGCTTTATCCATGAACTCACCTGACTGCCTCTTCCTTAGAAGACTAGGAGGCTTTTCAGTATATGATAACTATATTCATGTACTATTCTACTGTGCTCTTTTACTTTATTTACTGAATTGTTTTTTTCCTAGAAGGTTTGATGAGCCTTCTTCGTGATATGGGGAAAGGTTACTTAGCTTTGTGTTCCTATAACTGCAAAGAAGCGATAAACATATTGAGCCACCTCCCTTCTCACCACTATAATACTGGTTGGGTACTGTGCCAGATTGGAAGAGCCTACTTTGAACTGTCAGAGTATATGCAGGTGAGTATAGAAACATATGCACACACATTAATATAGACAACCAGAAACTTTCTGTAGCCTAGTGAAAATTTCCAACTTCATTCCTAGATAAGGCTGAAATATTTAGCATATAATGTCACTGCAGTAGCATTATGATTTTTCTCATTCATTATAATTTAGGAGAAATCATTCTTCCTTACTTTGAAAGGTAGATTAGTTTATCTCCTGGATTCTTACAAGGCAAAGATAAGGAAAATTACACATTTCTTGAATAGTCTCATAACTCATATTTGTATAGTACTTTAAGATTTATAAAGCACTTTTTCTATGAAGGAGGACTAGGGGCATCTATCTAGTTGGTGCCGTAGATAGAGCACCAGCCCTGAAGTCAGGAGGACTTAAGCTCAAATCTAGCCTCAGACACTTAACACTTCTTGGCTGTGTGACCCTGAGCAAGTCACTTAGCTCCAATTGCTCCAGCAAAAAAAAAAAAAAAGTGAGGAAAGGCTGTGCAAGTTTACCTGCTTCACTTTCTTCTTCAGATGCTTTTGGGATCCAGTGGCAAGATAGAGGTCAGGATGACTGGAGGTGGCCCTAGATGCATTAATCTGAGATTATGTCCCCTGTACAGCAGATCAAGTATGATGGATCTTTAGATATACTGTTGAAATCAAAGGAATAAAGAATCTATGCAAAGTGCTTTATGCAAATTCAATTATTAGAGTGAATTTCTGGTATAATAAGAATCAGTTTACGTAAAATATATAATTTTAACATATTTAGCATATTTTGGACTACCTGCCATTTAGAGGAAGGCATGGGGGGAAGGAGAGGAAAAGTTGGAACAGAAGGTTTTGCATGAGTCAGTGTTGAAAAATTACCCGTGCCTATGTTTTATAAATAAAAAAAAATTAAGTTTTGCATATTAGAACTCCCCCCCAATCTATCAATTTTTATAGGTAGAAGAAAGGGTATTATTTAATAAAAACGAACAATATATCAAAAATATAATTTCTCTTCCTCTCTTATTACCCTCCTTCTGAAATAATTTTATGTAGTAAAATACAAATTGGTTTATTTTTAAACATTGAACATTAACAACTAATTCTCAAATTGCCAGATTTGCTATATTTTTATTGGATGCTCTTTATGTAATTTTTGTTTAGAGGTAAAAGCAAAATTGCTTCATAAATATGCTCTATATGTTCTATAAACACAGTATACCATAGCAAAACATAGAGAGCAAGCTTTGAATCTTTAGCTTGTACACAAGCTCATAGCACTTAGAAGAACTTTTAGAGAGTACTTAGGATCAACCAATTCTTTTCATGAATGAAGCTGTACACATATGGGCTATTTAGTCCTTTTCAGTCACACCCAACTCATTATGATGGTTTTCTTGGGAAAGATACCAGAGTGTATTACCATGTCCTTCTTTAGCGCATTTTACAGATGAGGAAACTGAGGCAAACAGGACTAAGTGACCTACCCAGAATCACACAGCAAGTGGTTTGCCATTTCCTTCTCCAATTCATTTTATAGATGAGAAAATTGAGACAAAAAAAGGTTAAGTGACTCACCCAGGGTCACACAGCCAATAAGTGTCTGAGACCAGATTTGAACTCTGCAAAGGTGGTGCGACAGTGCACAATCTTAAACTACTTTATAATAAAAATGCTATTGTTTTAAAAACCTAATAGTCCAGTTTGGTTGTAACATGGAATATATAAAATAATGTGAAATAAGGGTATTGTGCAATGCATTGAATGTCAGAATAAGGAATATTTTTTCCTATAGGCAACAATTTCTGGAGATTTTTTTTTTTTTTGAGCAGAGAGATAATATGGACAGACTCATGCTTTAAAATATCATTCTGAAAATTTCACAAGGGTTGGCCTGGGATCCTGGGATTCTAGGAAGGATGACTAAAGTAGGAATTACATAAAAGTGGGTTTTATGTAACTTTAAAAAGAATGTCCAGTTTCTGGAACTCATAAGTGTGGTGTAGATGATCTTCAAACTGATGGGGAGTTCTGACCCTGGATCCTCCCTGTACTTCATTCAGTGAACACTTAGTGAATGCTTCTTGTGCATGGCACTGTGCCTCGCATTCTAAAGGGAGAGTTATGCGGGTTCTTCTTCCATAAGATCTTATCATCTAGCCTGGGAAGGAAGAAGCACACATGTGTAGATGGTGCATTCTCTCTGACAGGTTTTCCTCCTATTTCAGGCAGAACGAATATTCTCGGAGGTGAGACGGATTGAAAACTACAGGGTGGAGGGCCTGGAGATCTATTCCACGACACTTTGGCATCTTCAGAAAGATGTTGCTCTTTCAGTTCTTTCCAAGGACTTAACTGACATGGATAAAAATTCACCAGAGGCACGTTGGTGTTGGCACTCTTATATATAGTCAAACCTTGATGAGCTCTACAGAGGGGGTGGGGAAGGAAGCAGTGAGGGGAAAGTCAACGGATGCTAAGGCCCCATCCACCTGGCAGCTCCCATGGGGTTCTGTCAAGTTTGTCCCTGCAACTAGGGGCAAAAGGTTTCCTGTTCCCGGGCCTCCAGCTCCTCTTTGTAAGCTGGGAGAGATGGCTGCCCAAGGTTGCTCCTGGCTCTGAATTGTGCGATCCTTTCCAGGCACTCAAGCCAAGACCACATTGCCCGTAGTGAATAGCACAATCTTGCATGAGGTGGGCACTGTTGAATTGGGTGTAAATTGTTGAGTTTAAGCCCCATAAAATCAGTAAGTCATAAGGCAGATCATCTCATTAATCAAGAGAGTTGACTAGAATATTATTGCTGTTTCATGAAATAGACGTTCATTCATGAACACTTAATAAGCCTTGTAACTAGTTCTTTATACTTGCATTTTTATATTTCAGAAGTATCTACAAAATATAGTACACTCTTACACTGACTGGCTAAAGAATATCAATCAGACTGACTTAATTGAATTAGCTCTATGGTATAAAAAGAGTTTATAATTGTTGTATAAACTAATGTCTTAGATATATTTTATTATGTTTCATTAGGCCTGGTGTGCTGCAGGAAACTGTTTCAGTTTGCAAAGAGAGCATGATATTGCAATTAAATTCTTCCAGAGAGCTATCCAAGTTGATCCAAATTATGCTTATGCCTATACACTGCTGGGACATGAATTCGTGCTAACGGAAGAACTAGATAAGGCATTAGCCTGTTTTAGAAATGCAATCAGAGTCAATCCTAGACATTATAATGCATGGTAAGTAAATATTAAAACCTTAATGATGTTGTTATTTTGGAAAGTTTTCTGTTGTGTTATTTCTGAAAACTGTTTTAATCTAGTAAACTGTTTATTACCTATCAGATATATTACATGCAACAACACTTGGTGGTAGTTAAATGTTTAACCCAATTTTCTTTATATGAAGCACACATAAAACCAAATGTTAGCAGAGCCTGGCCATAACTGTTAGAGAAAACATCAGATTAGTCATTTTAACTATTAACCATACATAATGAGGACTATTAATCATGAGCCTAATGAGAACTGCTAATAACTAATAATAATTAAATAATTTGTTTTTTAACCATTTTCCCTTTTTATTAAAGCATCAGAATGACCAATAGTTGGAATAGTAAGAAGGAAATTAGAAACAAACAAGAGGCCTAGGTAATTTACCAGCTCAATAAATGGCAGCTCAACTATATAAAAATATTCCTAATGTGGTTTCAGACAAATGACATTTAATTTTTTATTTACTTCTATGGCATCCATATTTTTCCTTTAATATTCCTTGGGGAAGCAATTATTTCCATTCTTTGTTGTTGTTATTGTTGCTATTGTTGTTGCAAAAATAAGAAAGAATAAATTTTTGTTTCCTTCCCTCATCACTGTTTTTGTCAGCCTACTACTACTGTTTTGGCTGATTGAGTTGAAGGACTAAATGATAAGTAAAGGTACTGTTGTAATCTACTTAAATAAAATTTCATTAATAAGAAAACATACTACTTCTTTGTTTTATGAAAAATTAATACTTTTTTTCTAAATAAAGTTTTACATTTTTTATTTTTCATAAAATTTTGGAGACAAGTACCTATTTGGACTCTATTAATAGTATGTTTCTAAAAATAGTTAGCTGTCTAGTTGTTTGCTTCTCATCTCACTACAAGATAACCAACATTTTGTCACTAACTAATTCCTTAAGTTCCAGGGTATTTAAATTTTTGGCCACTTCTTCAGTAAGATTAGCTTCTAAAAATTCCTAGCAGTTGAACTGAAGTAACACTTTCTTTTGTACTTGCAGGTATGGATTGGGAATGATTTATTACAAACAAGAAAAATTCAGCCTTGCAGAAATGCATTTCCAGAAAGCACTCGATATCAACCCTCAGAGTTCAGTTCTTCTTTGTCATATTGGAGTTGTAAGTAGCTTTCTGTTTCAGAAATGATTCAGTAAACACTTACTAAACACTTACTTTGTGTCAGGAAGATAACAAATAAGACAGTTTCTGCCTTCAAGGCAATGCAAATGGAAACTGGGGAAGAGGAGGGGGCAGGGGAGTAGAGGTGAAGAGCTTCTATAGAGTCAAAACCAAACAGAGCTATTAGTAAATAATGGAGAGTTACCTGAAAAGTTCTAATTTGAATCTTCTTTAAAGGAAAAATTTGGGAGGAATTTGATTGGAGGAATTAAGAATGGAGCATTAAAGGAAGAGGCAGATGAGGGTATTCTATCAAAAACTGAGTCAAAAATAGTTGATCAGTTTTTTTTCTTTTGTGCATATTATCTGAATAAAATAATGCTGTTCTTCCCCCTCCCCTAAAAATTAAATTCATTATTGACTGTTCTGTGCAAGTTCCAATGGCAATACAGAAATTTGCTAACTCTTCAAGTTATTATAGAATAGGGAAACATGAAATGCCATTTACAATAAAAACTTCATTTAGCCAACAGTAGCTGCATATCTCTTTTAAACACCTAGCATTTAGGGTCAAGAAAAATTTTCAAACTATTGGAGCTATCTAAAAGTAAGATAGGGCGTTTCAAGAGATAATAGTTTCTTATTTCATTGGACGTCTTTAGGAAAGACTGAATGGGTGATATTTTATAGGAGAAAATTTCTTCTTGTTATAAGTTCAATTAGATGACTTCCAAGGATCCTTTCAACTTTCAATTTGTGTAATTCTGGTTATATTTTGACTACTGATAAAAACCAGTTGCATGAATTTAACAGTTAGAAGTGAGCAATATTTTCATGCTCTCCATTTCTTGTTATTGGTATTTTTTGTTTTGTTTAAGCCTCATCCCAATATTCATTCCATTCTTTATAAGGAGCATGACAGTACATTGCCATAAACATAGACTTTTGAGAACTGTGCTCTTATCTTATGGTCAGCAATTCAGTTTACCTCTTTGGGGAAATAATTTTAATTTCATGGGCAATATTATATAATAGTAAGAGCCTGCATTTGGAGTCAGGCAACCTGGATTCAAATCCCAGCTTTGGTGTTACTGTCTGTGTCATCATGGCCAACTCCCTCAGTCTCTCTTTTTGGGTTTTTTTCCATCTTAAAAGGTGGCTAATCGTATTTCTAACTCAGAGTTGTGAAGAAAGTGTGTTTTGTAAATGAAAAAGTACTGTATAAATGTAAACTATAATTGATTTTTTAAAATAAATTATTTGAATGATAATGCTCTATAAGTATTCATTGTCACTGAAATAAAACAATTATCTACCATGGCATTTCCCAAAATCATTTAGATTAGAATCTGTTATTGCTGGTAAGGATTCCATGGAATGTGGTAAAAGCAACACTAGATATTTTAAAATAAAATCAAGGAAATTGTGTTTATTTTTAATTCAAAAAATTATTGTACACAAAGTAATGTTTTATGTATAATTTCATATAAATTTAGAGGGGAAAGGCAAATTAGCATTATCACTGATCTCTCTAAAGTTTGCGTTTTTGCATTGTGAAGAGAAACAGGAGCGTTACTTTTTTGTATAGACTAAGACAACAGGTGCTCACACAGCAGATATAATATAGTCTTTGATACAAGTACAAATCAGACTACTTAGAAATCATGATTGACCAGTGAATAATATCTAAACAGTTCTGACTCAGCAGTGTACAAAATGGCTCCATTTTAACTGTGTGTGTGTGTGTGTGTGTGTGTGTGTGTGTGTGTGTGTGTGTGTGTGTGTGTGTGTTTCCATTTCTTTTATAATAGATTAGGTTCAGCACTACATCATATTGTATCTCCTTGTGAAAATCAAAGTAGTATAAAATTGTATTCTCTTAATATTCCTCATATAGGTTCAGCATGCATTAAAGAAATCTGAAAAGGCTTTGGATACCTTAAACAAGGCCATCATTATTGATCCCAAGAACCCTCTATGCAAATTCCACAGAGCCTCAGTTTTATTTGCAAATGAAAAATATAAGGTAAGTTAGGTAACAATTAGTATAAAATGTTGTATAGAAGTTGATTGGCTAATTAATTAATTGGTATATGGAGGGGGTCTTCTTTTGGATAGTGTTATTTTCTAGCCTGAACTTTTTGTGATTTGAATCTTCTTTTTTATAGCCTCAAAGTCTAAATAAGTTAAGACTTTGACTTTTTAATTTTTCACTTTTTTGAGTATCTCCAGATAGTTGATAAAACAGATCGGGTAAGATAGAGATGAACTGGAAATTTAAGCACTGAAATAAATGCATAAGTAGCAATAGAATATGCCTTTTCTCCCATTTTAGTCTCTTCTACTGGGAGGAGGAGCTAAAGTATAGAATAAAAATTTGATAGAAGTTGTAGTGAGAAAAGAACAGGTGAAGAGGGATGGAAAAGGAGAACAGAAAAAAATTGGGGAAGAGGCTTATAGAAAATATATAAAATAACACAAGTAGTTTTTTCTCAGTTCTGTCTGTCATAAAAAATCAGAAGTTTAGACAGCTAGCCAAAGGAATTCATATTAGTTTCTTACTGAAAACACTCCATGCATAGGAAGAAAAAGAGCCAGAGACCTCCATTTTCATTGAATTTTTCTTTCTAAAAGTTTGTTTCTTTTTTATTGATGTCCCTTTGATTTTTGTCTTGTCTCACAGGTAATATTAAATATTACCTGAAAAGAAATTTCTACATAAAGACATTTGAATATTATACAGAACCCATAATTTCATGTTAGCATGCCCTCTCCTGACCTGGATTGACTATAGTTCCTCTGCTTCTTAGTGGATAATTTCATGAATTGTTCTGATAAAAAAAATCTCCGATTGTTGACTAACTCTAACGATAAGCATACCTACATTTAAGCTGATGAGTATATAGCTAAACCTGTGATCAAGTTTAATAGCACTTGGTGGAGTTTGTGCTCAGCTAGCATAACTTTTGAAAATTCTAGTTTACTTTTTTGTTATGACAAGGCATGGATGAAGACTTTAATGGAGGCAATATTTCAAAGCTAGGAATTAAATAAAGGTATATCGAATTCTTATTTCTGTTCTAACATGTTTAGCTATTATGCTTCTCCTTTCCTTCTATTCCTTTTTTTGATACTGCCTTTGGGCAAGTGTGTCTATTATTATTCAAACAGTATTATTATCTCTTTCTACTTAATTTTTAACCTTTTTCAAAAATCTTAAGTATTACTTTTCTACTGCAGACTCTCCTTTGTAGCTTCTTTGAGGTTTGTTTTGTTTTGTTTTACTCTTATCTACTATATTTGTTGATCTCATATCATCTTATTTCTGTTACCATTATTCAGTTTTATGTTTCAGTGAGGATTTGTATTTTCAAAAAAAGTGTTCTTTCTTTTGCAATTATTTCAGTAGAAGCATTTGAGTTAATCTGTTATATATGAGAAGTATCATCAGATATATTACACCAGGTATAAATATATTATTCATGGATTAAATCAGCCCTTACAAACTTTTCCAGAAACTTTTGGTCAAGTGTACTATACAGACAATGGTGATGGCATTGGCCTATAGGTTGACTGACTCTCAAGCCTTTCACTCACTTATGATTTAGCTATATGTCATGAAGATGTATTTTGCCTGGCAATGTGCCCCAGTATCAGTCTTTGACTAGGAAAACAGATTAGCCCCCCCATGCTCAGAAATTTGTTAAAAGAACCAGGAATGGAAGACCCAGAATTGGTACATCTCAACTGATCTATCAGTTAATAGTTGTTGGTCCTTATAATGTCCTACCTAAAGTGTAGCCACTTCATTTCACTAAAATTTTAAGCTCTCATGAAGGGCTCTACTTTTAAACTCAGTTTTACTATCCACTAGAGGGAGTAACTACATGAATATTTTTCTTTTGCTTTTTAACATTTTGCAAGATGATTCTTAAAACATTGTTCTTTATAAGCCAAGCCCCACTGGTAATAAATACTCTTAAATTGAATATTAAAGATGGGATTTTCTTTGAACAGTAGAACAAGAATTTCTTTTTTTTTTTTTGGGGGGGGGGGGGGGAGGGCAGGGTGAGGAGGGGATTCATAAACTCTGTGACTATGATCAAGCCAGTCTCTCTGAACCCGTTTCCTCATCTGTAAAATGGAACTAATATACTGTTGATCTCATAAGTGTGTTAAGAAGAAAGCACTTTGCAAAGTGCAATATAAGATAATCATTATGATGATGCACGATGTTGATAAAATATACTTCCAGACTTCAAGTGCTTAAGTAAAATATCTTTAAAATATATTGTAAATATATTATAGATTATATAGATTATTGAAGTGATGGTATTCTTATTTTATAGATGGATATATTTCAAAGCAAATGACTTATTTCAAGTTGTCCAATTGCAAAACTTGAAATCTATAAGATTTATTCTAATTAGATACCTATATTTCTCAAAAAGTATGCTTTTATTTGAAATTATCATACTGAAAAGAACAGAATCTGAAACTATGCCAGAGGAAATTTATGTAAAAAGACATGTAGCATAATAAATAGAATTTGATGTTTGGGGTTTGCTATTAGATATTCTTCAGTGCCATATAGCTTAGGTATGTGCTTCTAGACTAAGAACAAATTTTTAAATCTAATACAGAGTGAAAAAAAATCTTCATTTCTGATGTGTTTGGATCGAGGCATCTTTTTGAAATTTCTTTTAAAAGATAAAGGTATTAAAGGCCTTATAATAATTTTAGTACTCCTTTATCTAATGAAGTTTCACAACTTTTATTATCAAGAGACTTTTATCTAGCACATTCTTCATTTCTCTATATCTCCAAAGCCTCATTCCAGTATTCTGCTAATTCTTTGCAGTAGAATGGAAGCAAAACACTACTTCCTGAAAAATCCTGTAAATCAATGTCTTCCATCTCTTTGTACAGGCTCTTGGAGTCCACACTTCCCTGTGCTTTCATTTCCTCAAAACCAACTAGTAATCAGAAAGAGGGAAAGGATTAGAGAGACATTGATATCTCCTTGTAGCACACATACACACCAACCCCTCCTCCCCCCCGCCAAAAAAAGTATTATTTTGTTCCCAAAACAAAAGTGATTTAAAACAATAAACTGATCATGCACTTCAACCATCAAATGCCTATTTCATTTGATATAATGGATAGAGTCAGCCTTGGAGATTGTGTAGCCTCTGATACTTACCTTGTACAAGTCAGACCCTATGTTCTAGAGATGGCCCCAACCTATCTGGGCAAAAGGAGTTATCTAACCCTACAGTTTCCCACCTCATAAAACCCCAGGCCGGTCCCCATCCTTGTCCCTAAGAATACTACCAAAAAAAGAAATGCACAAAATTCATCAACTCCTAGTTTTAAATGACTTTTTTTTTCTGTGATCATAATTTTAAGATCTATAAAAGCCAAGGAATGTTAAATTTTATTTTCTTAAGATTAATATTCTTAAAACATTTGGAATATCCATACAATCAGTATATAAATATAGATCCTCTGAGAGAGGGAGGGGGGGTACCTTATTTTCTAAGCTTTAAGGGGGGGGAGCACTAAAATTTTGTCTAGAATGCATTTTTTTTAATTATGTTACTTTTTCCTTATAACCATTCAACAAATATTTGAGTACATAGTTTGTATAAGGTACTTTATTAGACTTCTTTCTATAGCTTCCCTTTTCAGGGACACCTTGATTACCTACCTGACATCTTTACCTTTCTTGATCATTGCCTCTCATTGATGTTTTCTTATCTATAAATACAAACACAATTCCAGTTTAAAATAGCTTTTTTTGTTCGCTCTTTTATTCTAAAGTTCTTCAGATAAAAGATTTTTTGTTTTGTTTTCTTGTTTTTCCTTTCCAGGTAGTTTAATATTAATATGTTTCTATATCTAGATATTAATATGTTTCTATATCTAGAACTGCAAAATAGTGAAGTACACCTAGAGAGAGTTTTAAGATAGTTTTAGAAATATGTAAAATAGGAATATTCTTGTTCAGAACTTGTGACATTTTCTTTATTGTCCTGAGACTTAATTATGTTTTCTCTCTTTCAGTCTGCTTTACAGGAACTTGAAGAATTGAAACAGATTGTTCCCAAAGAGTCTCTCGTTTACTTCTTAATAGGAAAGGTAAAAACTGGAACTATAATCCTAAAATGACTTTTATAAACAAAACTAACTCACAAAGAACAAGTCTAAATTACCATATATTGGGTGCAATGCAAATTAAGTAGATAGCACCAACTCTTGAAAGAGCTTATACTTTTAGAAGGGGATTGAACAGATCTAAGTAAAAAGAAAATCTTAAGAAAATACATGACCAAAACAAGCACATACGAGATCTAATTTTGAGATCTGAAGGCAGAAAGCAGGTTAATCTAGGGCATGTTATTGAAGAAAGCTGAACAATTTTAAGAGGGAAAGTAGATTTCAGCACAAGAGTAGGGAGTCAGAGTTAATGTAGTATTTTTTAATGTTATGAATGCATATTGATTGATAAGAAAAACATTACTTGGTCCAGTGGTTTGAGATTTACTGAAGTTTTTTGTGTTTTCCTTTACTTTATGCAACATCATTTATTTCCTTTGCCAGAAATATGCCACATTAGGGATTTTGGAAAGAGAAAAAAAATATGTTATCATAACAACTTCCAATCAGTAAGCATTATGTGCTAGGCCTTAATACAAAGATAAAAGTGAAGTAGTTCCTGCTCTCAAGTAACTACTTTCACAGGAGAGCAGCTAGTTATATGCATGTATATCCAAAGAGATACAGGGTGATTTGGGAGAAGGGAGGTGTTGGTAGCTAGAGGATGAGACAGGACATCAGGTGCAGGATGGCACTTGAGCTGAGCGTCAAGAGAAACTGAAGCTTCTAAAGAGACGAGGGGCAGATGGCATCCCATGTACAGGACCAGCAGTCACACTCGAGAGGTGATGCTTGGACCCAGATAAGCTGTCTTAGTCTCCCCGTGAAAGGGTGTAGAGCAGAGAGAGAAGGGAAAGAGCCCAGGACCCATCTGGGCAGCCCATGTGTTTGGGGCGTGGTAGGAGCCAACAGAGAATGCACAGTCATCAGACTGGCCAAGAGAACCAAGAGAGCAATGTCACCTCCACAGTGAAGAGTGGTCAGAGTACCGTACGCTGCAGAGATACCCCACCCAGTAGGTGTTCAGGCCTTAAAACAATTATCCACAGGGATTCATAGACAGACCTCCTAACTCTGAGCCCAGTACACTGTCTACACTATCATAACTTGTGATAGAGGGGCACTGTCAAGGCTTGCAAGACCAGTCTAAACCACAGAGTCTCAAGAGAAAGTAGCTGCTAAAGCATGGTGGCAAATTCCCAAAAGAACTATAGAACAAAATTCAGTACCTTTTATCTGCTGGTACAGTCAGCTGGAAGATTAATATTTAAGACTCATCAGAGCACAAAGCAGTTTTTCATTTACCCAACTGGACACTTTTCATTTCACCTTGACACTATATATGACACAAATATCTCTAGTACTTGTTTAATGATTATATAGTTATAGTCCTCTTCTTTCCATTGGCTGTCCTTTTCAGTGTAGAAGCTTCTCTTGCCAGTAATTTGCATTTGTAACTCACATAAAAGTATTCCTTTCCTTGATCTCAGGGCTTTCAGACTTTCTAAGATCATAAAGTTTTTGCCAGTCTTAGGATAATTGTATTTTTTTAGTGTGATAGGAGAGAGTGATATTTCATTGTGGGGATGATGGTAAAGATTGGGGAATGGTACTACAGAATTTAGAATTCAATTCTCCCATCATAGTTGGGAAGTTCAAAGCCTATCTTCTATAAAATCCTATGCTATCCTTCCTGGATCATAAGATTGAAAATTTAGACCTAAAAAGAACCTTAAAGATTATGCTTTTTATACTTGTTTTATACTTTTAGGAACTAAGACTCAGAGAGATTGTGATTTGTCCATAGTCACTCAGTAACAGAGCCTGAATTAAAGATGTCCAAGTGTCATTAAGCATATCGGTATTAAGCATTCTGAACTATGTAATCCTGAATCTGATCTCTGAGGTAGTTCATCCCAGCCTGCATATATCAGGCACTCAATAAAATTTTAAGGTAATAGAATGTTTTTATCTCTTGGTACCTTGGAGAGAGTTTCCTTGACACCCCATTCAGCTGTCTTGAAAGAGTGAGTTGATCGTTTCAGAGAGAGCAAAAATTAAATTCAATCATCCATAGTATGAAATAGTATATAACTACAGTTGCCTTATATAATATGCAAATGCTTCCTATCCAGTATACCATGTAATATATTGTCCACACATAGAGCATCAATGTTTACCTCCTCCTTTTCAGCAAGTTTTGTGTCTCGACCTTCTTGTAATTTGTGAAATCCAGATCCACCCATCCCACTGGAAGCTACCTTTTGTTTTTTCTTATATCTCTGAAGGTACATTGTAGCATCTTTTTATCCATGTACACATTTTCATCTTTTTCATCGATTCTCACTGAATCATTAGTAATATGCTGCATGCAGTCTACTTCCATTGCCCTTTGGGTGACTTATAATTTGATTTTCCTGAGATAAATTTACTGTTTACTGTGATTTTTAGGTATAAAATGTTGCCAGAATATTGCTGCTAAAAATAATGGGCTTCTACAAAGAATATAGATAAAGCATATAACCATTGACTGAGAAATGGCAAAACAATTTGTGGTACATGAATTTAAAGGAATATTACTATGCCATACAAAACCATAAATATGCAGAATGTAAAAATATCCTCATACAGGATTCAGGAGTAATAAAACCAGGAATATTATTTGCCCAATGACTACAAAAATAATAATTTTTATTTTTTGGAAAAGAGAAAAAATAATAATAATAATAAAACTGAGGGCTATAAAATTATAATGACTAAGCTTGGTCCCAGAGAAGAAATAAGAATTCTGTCTCCCTCCCCTTGCAAAGAAGGGGAATTGTCAATGTGAAATATTTCATATCCTTAGACTTAATTGATGCATTGACTACTTTTGCTAAATTGTTTTCCCACTTTTATTTTTATTTTATACAATAAGAGGAAAGCAGGTAAGTTATTTATAAATGAAAATTATGTAAATCCAGTATTTTTAAAATGTGTGAGTAAATTGAGGTCATTGAAAGCACTTTGAAGTCATATTTAATTTCCTATTTGTTTGTAAGCCCAGATCACTATTTATCTGCAAGGTCATTGGGGTTAAGTGATTTGCCCAGGGTCATACTATAATTTTAGAATTGGAAGAGATCTTCTTACTAAGGGAAGACAGTATACAAAAGGAAGCTAGAAGGAATGGGAGAGTGTTCCTAGCAGAGAAACCAAGTAGAGTTGCTAATGGTTAATGAAATTACCTTGAAAAATTTGAATCCTCTATTAAAGGCATGCCTTAAAAGGAGCATCTCCAAGAAGGAGTTGCTCAGTTCTCCAAACATAGAGGAAAGACAATTGAAGATACTAAATTACATTTCAAGATTCCAGGTATTGAGCTTATTATCCCATGAAAGACAAAATGTTCATGGAGTAAAAACCAAGCAGAGCAGCTGATGGTAATTAATCAATTAGTGATCTCTCATAAAAGGATGTATGATTTTTTAACAAAAATAAGAAGTACTGTTAATGTAAATTTTATTGATTGATATCTTTTTGGATTACTATCATTTCTGCTCATAGCCTCAGCTTCCCTCTACCCCACCTTGAAATATAATCCTCTTTGTAACAACTGAAAACAATTAAATAAAATCACCCAATGTAGTAACTATAGTTAATAGTGTCTATAGCAAAGGGAGTTACCTCCCTTTGTGATTAGAAGACTTCTGTCTTTTATTTTCTTTTATTCTTGTATTTATTTTTATTTTTTTTTTCTGTATTGTCAGTTCTCTGGGACCATTCTGTTCATCAGAATCCCGCTTACTTTTAATGACATTTTCATTTATATTGTAAAAAGTGTGTTAGAGTGAATATTTGTGTGTGCATGTGTGCGCGTGTGTGTGAGTGAGAGAGAGAAATCTTTGCTCTGCTTATTTCACTGCACCCATATAACCAAAATTATCTGGTTTCTCTGAATTCCTTATTCATAATTTCTTATGATACTACATATTATTTATTCCTGTTGCATTTATGTATCATAGTATATAATCATTTCTGCCTCAATCATTAGGCACCCAAAGGTTACCGCAGAAAGTGCCTGCCACAAATGTTTTAATATATATTGGACCAAGGTTAGGGATATAGAATTTGAGAAGAATCTGAAGATCACTGGGACACAAATTATATTTTTCTCAGTGTTGATTGTTAAAGACAAGGATTGCAAGAGAGGTTATGTTGAAAAATGAACAACTGGTTGTGTATGAGCAGTGTTGAAGAATGGGATATGGATTTCTAGACCACAAATTAAAAAAAAAAAGATTCCTGGCCAGAGATAAATACCACCTAACAAAGATAAATAAGAATAAGTTAAGTACACTAGAGAGTAGCTATAAAAAAAAGGAAGATTAATGGCCAAAATACCCAGAAGATCACAGAAACCATGCCTTGCCCCCAGTTTAAGCAAAAATCTAGAACTAGAATTCCTCATTTAAGGATTTTGGCCTCACAGTATCACTGAGATATGGTGGAATAAAGCTCTTAGATCATACCTCCATATAGGTATAATTTATTCAAAAGAAATGGGATATATAACAAGGAGGATGTGCAGACTATTAAGGTATGTTCATCTGAGGAAATCTGAGAACTAGAAGGAGGAAGAATGATGGAGAATAAAGATCAATAAAAGGAGTTATTGAAGCCATTTTGTCACTGACAAAAGAATAAGGAAATAAGGATTTGGAGAAACATCACAAGCCTAATATAGACACATGGCATAATAGTAATGAGGGACCAGTTATGCCGTTATCTCCTGAAAACACTCCCGAGACAGACTAATATCAAAGTCAAAAGGCAGAGAAAGCCTCAAAGAGAAATTCTATGCTGGCTCTTATCAAGTACTAGACTCAAAATAATAGGAAGTATAAGGGCAAGAAATGACTATTTTATTTGAGTTTGTGATAAAGAGTAATAGTAGTCTGGCATGATCATGACATGACATGCACCCTAGGTTACAGAAAAACCTATCTCAAATGATATAGAAGACAGATTGGTTGGATCCCATTTTTCTTTTTCCTTCTTTGGGTCAAGTCAAAGAGTACTTTTCTTTTTATCAGCTTCAATTCATTATCAGTTTAAACACTGCTAATAGTATTCTTGAATGACTGTCACATTTTGCGTTCATTCTTTTTTTTTTTTTTTAATTTTTTATTTAATAATTACATTATATTGACACTCGTTTCTGTTCCGATTTTTTTTTCCCCCTCCCTCCCTCCACCCCCTCCCCTAGATGGCAAGCAGTCCTTTATATGTTGGATATGTTGCAGTATATCCTAGATACAATATATGTTTGCAGAACCGAACAGTTCTCTTGTTGCGTAGGAGAATTGGATTCAGAAGGTATAAATAATCCGGGAAGAGAAACAAAAATGCAGATAGTTTACATTCGTTTCCCAGTGTTCTTTCTTTGGGTGTAGATGCTTTTGTCCGTCATTTATCAATTGAAACTCAGGTTTCTTTGTCAGAGAAATCCACTTCCATCAAAATATGTCCTCATACAATATCGTTGTCGAAGTGTATAATGATCTCCTGGTTCTGCTCATTTCACTTAGCATCAGTTCATGTAAGTCTCGCCAGTCCTCTCTGTATTCATCCTGCTGGTCATTTCTTACAGAACAATAATATTCCATAACATTCATATACCACAATTTACCCAGCCATTCTCCAATTGATGGGCATCCATTCATTTTCCAGTTTCTAGCCACTACAAACAGGGCTGCTACAAACATTTTGGCACATACAGGTCCCTTTCCCTTCTTTAGTATTTCTTTGGGATATAAGCCCAATAGAAACACTGCTGGATCAAAGGGTATGCACAATTTGATAATTTTTTGGGCATAATTCCAGATTGCTCTCCAGAATGGTTGGATTCGTTCACAACTCCACCAACAATGCATTAGTGTCCCAGTTTTCCCGCATCCCCTCCAACATTCATCATTATTTTTTCCTGTCATCTTAGCCAATCTGACAGGTGTGTAGTGGTATCTCAGAGTTGTCTTAATTTGCATTTCTCTGATCAATAATGATTTGGAACACTCTTTCATATGAGTGGTAATAGTTTCAATCTCATCCTCTGAAAATTGTCTGTTCATATCCTTTGACCATTTATCAATTGGAGAATGGCTTGATTTCTTATAAATTTGAGTCAGTTCTCTATATATTTTGGAAATGAGGCCTTTATCAGAACCTTTAACTGTGAAAATGTTTTCCCAGTTTGTTGCTTCCCTTCTAATCTTGTTTGCATTAGTTTTATTTGTACAAAAGCTTTTTAATTTGATGTAATCGAAATTTTCTATTCTGTGATCAGTAATGGTCTCTAGTTCATCTTTGGTCACAAATTTCTTTCTCCTCCACAAGTCTGAGAGATAAACTATTCTATGTTCCTCTAATTTATTTATAGTCTCGTTCTTTATGCCTAGGTCATAGACCCATTTTGATCTTATCTTGGTATATGGTGTTAAGTGTGGGTCCATGCCTAATTTCTTTTTGCGTTCATTCTTAACCTTTTCTTGTTTCCATCCTTTGTATAAGTCTTAAAACTCTGAACAGGTGATTTTCCTGTGTTTTTACATTGGTCTTAGGCAGCTTCACTCTTTACTTCTCGATGGAATTCTTTTCTTTTTTTTCCCCCTCTTTATTTTTAATGCACATTGTTTTATGTTGGTAGAGAAAAATCAGAGCAAAAGGAACAAACCATGGGAGAAATAAAACAGAAAAAAAAAACAAGTGAACATAGCAAGTGTTGATTTACATTCATTCTCCTGATTGTAGATGGCATTTCTGTCTAAAGTCTATTGGGATTCCTTTGGATAATTGAACTACTGAGAAGAACCAAGTTTTTTCATAGCTGATGATCACACATTCTTGCTGTTATTGTGTACAATGTATTCCTGGTTCTGCTTGTTTCACTCAGCATCAGTTTGTAAATCTTTCCAGGTCTTTGTATAATCACCTTGTTCATCATTTTTTATAGAACAATTCTATTCCATAACTTTCATATACCAAAGCTTGTCCAGCCATTCCCCAACTGATGGACATCCATTCCTTTTCCAATTTTTTCTACTCCAAAAAGAGCTGCCACAAACATTTTTGAACATGTGAGTCCTTTTCCGTCTTTATAATCTCTTTAGGATATAGGTCCAGGAGAGACAGTGCTGCATAAAAGGGTATGTTTGATAGTCCTTTGGCCATAGTTCCAAATTGCTCTTCAGAATGGTTGGATCATTTCACAACTTTGGTGGAATTATTTTCAAAATAATCATTCTTCTTGTCTCTTCTGATTTTCCCTGTAGAATATTCATCTATGAAACTCTGCCTATCCTTTTTCTAGAGCTTTTGAAATCTGCATACAGACTATGTCAGGCAGCGTCTAACTTTCTTTTCCTTCTCTATCACAAATGTTACCACAGCTTCCTCCCCGATTCCTGGGTTTCCTTACATGAATGTTTGGCATACTGCTTTGTCCTCTATTACTTATCCTGTTGGTTTTGAATGACATTTACATTTCCAAAGGTAAAAAAATGTTCCACAGTAGACTATATTATTACCATCACACAGATGTTGACCAAAAGTGTAGAGGAATACAAGGTATTAATGGGCTTGTTGCTTATTTTTTTAATTATGTTTTTTGTTTGTTTTATAGTATCATAATTTCCTCTTCTTCCTCATCAAGAATCATCCCACATAACAAAGAGGAAAAATTCCAGCAAAAAAACAATCAATAGATCAAAAAAAATCTGAAATAATGTGCAATGTACATACTTGTATAATTTCTACCTCTTCAAAGAAGTATGGTTAGGATTACCTCAGTTATGCTTCTATTTGTTATTTAGTAATATTCATTTTTTATTTTTTGTGTGTGTTCTTTTATATTTTCATGGTTCTAGTTATTGTATCAATTGCTTTTCCTGGCTCTGATTATTACTTTATTTTGCAACAGTTTATATAAATCTTTCCATGCTTCTCTAAATCTGTTGTATTCATCATTTCTTATAGATACTATTAAAAAAAATTTTTTGGTGCACTAGAGTAAACCTCTAACAAGCATCAAAATTTTATATAATTTTGCTTGACAGATATAACAGCAAAAAGAACTTTGTCCAGTAATCTGAACATTTATGTCAAGGGGAACATATACTATATAAGGAGCCTGTATACTCTCCTAAGGTATTTATTCACCACTGTCAAGGAGAAAATCCACCTCAGAGCCCAAAGAGGAGAGGAATCTTCCCTCTGTAGATAGTGACCACCAAATGTTTTGGTTTGATATAATCCTGATTGTAACAGGCTCCACAATTTTACAGAATCTCTTCAATTAGATCTATAAGTACTCAAAAGTTTAAATAATTCTTCTCTCAGGGAATGTTTTCTTTCCACATTGGATGATAAACCTCTTAGGAAATTTATGGGAGGAAATAGATCAGAGTTGCAAGATAAGGGCAGTCAAGGATGAATTGTAGGTCTTAATCACTAAAGAAAGGACCAGTTAGTCAACAATCAGTAGGCCTTTAGCAAACTTTTATTGTGTGCCAAGGGCATCTGGGTGACATGGGACAAAGTGGCAGACCTGGAGTCAGGAAGACCCATCTTCTTGAGTTCAAATCTGACATTCATTAGCTGTGTGATTGTGACCCTGTTTTCCACCATTTTCTCATCTGCAAGATGAGCTGGAAAAGGAAATAGCAAACTACTAAAATAGCTTTGCTCAGAAAACCTTAGTGGGGTCCCGAAGAGCTGGACACAACTAAATAACCAGTGCTAGGCAGCATGCTAAATGCTGGGCTCATAGACAGCATTGAAACAATCCCTGTCATCAGGGAGCTTACATTCTAAAAGGAGAAGCAACCTGTCAGGGTCTGCATATGCATACATAGACACACAGTGAATAGAAAATAGTTTTGACAGAGAGAGCATAACAGCTGGAAGTATTGGAAAAGATTTCATGTAGAAGGAAGGAGTATCATAGCGTTAGACTACCGGTACTAAGAAGGGAGGTAGTAGATCACCTGTGAGAAACAGCAAGTAGACCAAAATGGCTTGTCCATAAAGAGAGGATTACTGTATGTGAAGAGCTATTAAATGCTGGGACAAGGAGTTTATAGTTGACTTTAGAGGTAATAGGGAGTCATTGGGATTTTTTCATTAAGGAGTAATGTGATAAACTTGTATTGCCTTAGGAAAATCACTTTACCAGTTGTGTGAAGGGTAGGTAGGAAAGAGAGACTTGAACTTGGGAGACCAGTTAGATCTCATAAAGTATTATAATCAAGAATTGATTAGTACTTGTGCAAGAGATGGGAAGTTGAAAACAATAAGATGCTACATTTGGAGTGTTGTCTCATTTTTATATATCTTACTGTTTATGTTAGAAGGTTATATATATGAACAACTCTGTTATCCATACTTTTGTGCATTTTTGTAAAGACATCTGAAGCTATAGATGGATCCTTTTTTGGACTTTGCCTTCTATAGATTTCTGCTTTTCTCATTAGCTGTTTTTCCTGTTTTTACTGCTAGCCATTGTGGTCACTTAGAAGAATTCATATATTCCATATATCTACGTCTTCTAGATCAAGCTAAGCTGCCCCTTTTTCTGTGAAATCTTCCCCTATTTTTGTCCCATCCCCTTAGCTGAAAATTATATCACTTCAGGTTTATTTAGCTCATACTTTATATGTGTACATAATGTGTCCATTTGTCCTTCTGTCCCTTCTGTCTGATTATAAGCTTCTAAAAGGGTAGGAACCTTGTTTTATTTTTGTTTTTTTAAATCTTGATATTACAAAGCAGAGCATTTTGTGCTAGGTTCTAAGGATAAGGATTCAAAAAGTGTATTGGATTATATATACAAGAAAGTCCTCTTATTGGTTTTTTTGTTTGTTTATAATTTTACATTGCATCAAAGGATATAAACAGCTGTGGTTAAAACAGGACACATTAAAATATTTCCCCTGTCCTTTTCCAAAGAAGGATGATTGCAGTAAATTAGCATTCTTCAACCAGCCACATAAGAAGCAAGTTCATAGTTGAGGTAACACTCATGAAAAACCTTCTGCTTCCTTTATTTTTTATTTTTTGGTATATATGGAATCTTAGAAATATTTAGAAATTTGGAATTTAAGCTGGAGCATACTGGAAGATAGTTGGTACAGTTACTAAGACCAAAAGTGTTCAAAGCTAGATCTAACACACTGAAAATTCTTGGTTAAAGTAGTAGCAACTAAGATTCACAAGATCAAGATTCTATTATAAGGACAAAGATTGTTGACCAAATATATGGAAAGCCAAAGTTGAGGTTAATTTGACCTCTGTTTTTGAATGGTGGTTTTTGCTTCAACAAAAGAGCATGTTCTGTATTGTAGATCTAAGATTATGGGAAATGATCTCAAAACCTGAAAGTAGCCCCAGATGAAAGATATCCATTGAATCTGGAGAATAGCATTTGAAAATATTAAAAACCAGTCAAAAGAAAAAATGCATGAATTTATGTATAATGTAAAAGAATATTCAGGTTGAAGTGACAACTTAGAACATTTAACAAGAACTCACTTTAAATTTTAAAAGTTGTATCCTTTACAATTAAAGTCAACAACATAATGAAAAATGTAGTTTCAATATTTGTTTTTAGGTTTACAAGAAGCTAGGTCAGACTCATCTGGCCCTGATGAATTTCTCCTGGGCAATGGATTTAGACCCTAAAGGAGCTAACAACCAGATTAAAGAAGCAATTGACAAGCGTTACCTTCCAGATGATGAGGAACCCATAACTCAAGAAGAACAGATCAGTGAGTGTTATCCATATGAATCAGGTTTGTATTTCTAACTCTAAACCAAAAAAGTGTGGTGTCACATGAGAATCAGCACTAGGGTAACTTAAAAGTAAACAGACTATTATAACAATAAAAAAACATGGATATTAAACATGGACATGTGTGGGTGTTTATACACACAGAAATATATATATAAATACACATAGAATCATAGGAAACATGTCTATATTGGGTATCATCCATAGAACTGACTTGACTTTTATATAAATCATATTAAGGAAAATGTTAAACACTATTCTTACTCTAGAATATGCTAGTAATTTGATTTGATAAGGATTTGAACTTGGGTTTTCCTGACTCTGGGCCTAGCACTCAGTCCGCTTAGACACTTAGTTGTCCCTTTAGAATAATTTCACTTTAAAATGACCTTAAATTGATTCCTTCTTCCAAAGATCAACATGAAATCACCTATTAAGTACTACCTAAACTTTTTTTTTTGGTACTACCAAATAGTGGTGGGTGTTATATGCTACTCTGAAATACCACTATGTAGAGTGATGGGCATTAATAAATAGCTCATAACAGGCAAATATATAAAGTAAAAATTTTAAAAATAATTCTGTCTCCCTCATTATTTTAGGCAAACACTGATTGTTTTTAACTTTTAGGATATTC
This sequence comes from Antechinus flavipes, assembly GCF_016432865.1. Classification (NCBI taxonomy): domain Eukaryota; kingdom Metazoa; phylum Chordata; class Mammalia; order Dasyuromorphia; family Dasyuridae; genus Antechinus; species Antechinus flavipes. The sequence continues at coordinate 143,341,197 of NC_067401.1, read as the reverse complement.
ATTAATAATAGTCGACACAAAGTAGGGTTTATAAAATTGTTCTTTAATTTAAAATTGGAATTTCAAAATAAGTAAACCCTAAGAAATCAATATTATAGACCTTATTCCTATTAGATTATATTCCTATAGCATATGTTCTTATCTATACCACTATTTTGGCTTTGTATTGGTATTCATCTTATTAGATATATGTATTTCCCAACTAGTTTTTTGAAGGCAAGAATAATTCCATGCACCTTTTTATATGTTCAGTTTGCTGTATTAAGACCCACACACAGCGGCAGTGAGGTGATGCAGTAGATAGAGCACCAGCTCTGAAGTCAAAAGGACTTAACACTTCTTAGCTGTGTGACCCTAGGCAAGTCACTTAATCCCAATTGCTTCAGCAAAAAGAAAAAAAAGATCCACATAGCATGAAATAGGAAAAATACTAGATTTGGCCATCAGAAAATCTTTGCTTGCTAGTGATGTGACTGACATTGGGCAAATCGCTTAATCTCTTTCTGAATGTTTCCCCATCTGTAAAAATATGTATAATACTGTTGCTGTGTTGTTTAAAAAGTCCGAGAGACACATAGTTTCTGGGTAATTAATCATTTTTATTAATAATGCTCACATATTACAATGAAATGAAATGAAGGGCTGAGGATGTGGCTTTGATTATATCATTTATTTCTAAATTGCCCAATCTTGGTCTATCTAATCAAAAAATATATTCCCACCCAACCCCGTATAGAACACAATGGACTTTCCCACCTGTGACTAAAGTCTAAATGACTTTGAGGAGAAAGTTAATTTAATCTCAGGATTAACTGTGTCCCTTAGACAGAGACTGAATAACCTGCAGATTTCAGAAAAATTCCTGGTCCTAATTCTATAATTGATTATTAATATGAGAAATAATTCTTTCTCTCACTGCTTGCCTCACAGGGTTTGTTATGAGGCACAAATGAGACAAAATATATAAAATGACTATCATTTTACTATAGTTGTATGAAAATGCCATTGTATAAAAAATGTAGTTGATAAAAAGTTATAAATGTTTATCTAATTCTTAATAGTTCCCTTCTGTGGTAAAATTCTGCTTTCAACAAGTAACCCTAAAAGCCTCAGATACCTCTTTCAGAAAGAATTTGCTCAAGTCATTACTTATCTAGAGGCATTAGAAAAGAAGACTAGGCAGGGATTTACATCCCCTTGCTATTTGTTTGTTTTAATAGACATTCAGGTAAAGAGCTTTGGATTTCATACAAGGAGAGGAAAATGTTTCCATGTATTTCTTTACTTCCCTGAATCCACTAACCTTTCTTATCCTCACGGTAAACCCCAAGGTCAGCTTTCTTTGGCATGCTATCCTGGAATTCCTTAAAAGATAACTTAGTGATCCTCTCTAATTCTGTGCAAAAAAAAATGTATTTAAGTATTTGTGTTTAGGGTTTTGCTTTTATTTTGTGTCTAACTAATAACACTGCTCACCTGACTTGCTTTCTTAATAACAGAGGACATATTTGCTAGTTTAGTACTGACCACATGATTTTTTGTGTTGGGTTTTTTTGTTGTTTTTTTTTTTTATGTTGTTATTCTTAAAAGTGGGAACAGATGAATCCCAAGAGAGCAGCATGACAGACGCAGATGACACACAACTTCATGCAGCAGAAAGTGATGAATTTTAACTTCTGGAAGCCAGACATTTGCACCTGGATGTGTGACTAGTGCTGTTATTTTTTCTTGTCCCTCCATGTCCTGAGTCTTCACATCTTGAGCCAGCATTGTCATTGTCCATCACTTACACCAGGAGTGTGCCATTTTCATCGGACCCAGACTGTACACAGAATGAATGAATGGCAGTGCAATATTCATCTGCTACCAAGATTGGCTCTTTCACCTATATGAACACGACAGTTTGTGGGGGAAAGACTTTTTTTTTCTTTCGTCTTTTTTTTGTTTTTTGTTTTTGTTTTTGTTTTTTTTCCTAATTTTTTTTAAAGCCTCCCTTTGTTGGAAAGCTATCATGGAAGGAAGAGTTGTGTTTTGCCCTAAGGGAACTGTTAGCCAAGGGAAATAGTGATGAACCAGAATTTTTTGGTCTTTCTCCAGAAACTTGTCTTAATTTAGTTGTGTTCTTGGTAAGTGGAGTGACTGACCTTCATTTCCAGGTTCTTCAAGGATGGTGTTGGCAAGTGCTAGATGGAACAATAAAAGACATTGCCTATTACAGAGTAACTTGAATGCCAAGGAATGTAAATTACCTTAAAGTTACAGTGTCTCCTATAAACAAATATAATGGACATAATCTGGACACCTTGTGTGTAAGAATAAAATGTCCCTCCATACAGTGTAAACTTGCTCTTGGTAAGAGAAGAGTGTCCCAGAACAGCAGCTTTTACAAAATGTTTTTCTGCCTAACCAAGAATTTTCAATTTATTCACCTAATTTCAAAGTGTCAATCACTATTGTTTTGGTATTACAGACTAAAAAGTTGGTTGTCACCTCTTCTCTTAAACCCTGTGGGATCACCTTTAACATTCAAAGATAGGGTAGTTGCCTATTAAAAGATCAAACAAGTCCCCTAACAGAAAATAAAATTCATAATAATAAACAGTATACAAACACTAAATCAATCTATAATATAAAGGATCATGACAGTGGAAGCCTTAACATAATTAGAATCTTTACCATAAACTTGAATCTATATTGTTCAAAACAGTATCCTTTCAACTTTTATTAAAGTGTTGTTTAAAGCAGGATGCAAGAATGTGCAATTAATTTTGGGTTGTGGTAGTATCCATTTTAAAGATTCTCTGCTTCTAATTCTTTTTCAATGGCATAGGTCACCAAAATGTTGATTTGGAATAGGTTAGGTTTAGGCCTCTAGAAAATTTTAGTTGAAACATAAACCAGATTGTATGAAGGTGGCAGAAGTTCTCTCCTGTGTCAAAGTAATGTACGGCAATTTAGGTTGATGGTGTCATTGGGGAATAGACATAAGTTTATGATGATATTACAGGATTTTAAAGAGCCAATTATGCACAATAAATTGGGAATGATTGAAATTTCACAACAACCTATTTAATCCTTAAACATGTGTTCCTCCTTTATTTTAATGTATGTAATTTTTAGGAGACCTTTAGTTATTAACATTTTTTTATTTAGTGCCATTGTCATAATATATATCAAATGACAGTTTCTTAACTACAGGAGTAGATACAGTTTTGGGTCATTTTGATGAAGGAAAAACTTACCAACCATTGACTTATGCTTGCTAACCAAGCTGTGAAAATTAGGTGGATTATAGGAGATATGAAAATTTTTTAATCTATGGATTTATTAATGTTAGAACATGAGTAGACTTTTCATTCACTATTTGTCTGCTCTTTTAAACATGCACTAAATCCTGTTGCCAATTAATGCAAGTCAGAGTACTAGATGAAGGTATTTGGTGCCAGAGAGGTATTTCATCAAATTTTTCTACTTGATCCACATATAAGCATAAGCTCCTTGAGAAAATTGATGAGGAAACCCAAATTGAATAAAAGGAGCACCGCTGAAATTTCCCAAGGGCTGCTGCTTTGATTTCTAGCAGAGTATTGCATTTTGTTATCCACTTGTAGTTTTGTAGCATTTAAATTTAGTTTAGATTTCTTCTTCTCCCCCACCCCATCCTCGGTGCCCCCCACCCCCAAATTGCCCAGCCTTAAACCAACTGTCTCATCTAGCATTTCATAGAAAGTTTTCAACAGGGGTATTGCTATATAACCCCATTCTGTACTGTTTGGAGAAAGTGAAGTTAGTAACATTATTTTCTAAACTACAATTGGTTACCTTTCTGTATTGGAAGTTTACATCCACTACACCAAAGGTAGAAATCTTTCTGGTGCTAGTCCATTGAAGATGAGTGGAAAATGGTAATTGTCAAGGGCAATTCCACATGATTGTGGAAGGAAATCTATCAATTTTGTTGGGATCAATCTTAATTTATTTCTTCCTTAAGCCAGTTTTCAAAGTCATTTCATTCTATGGAGCTTTTTCCCACCCAGCAACAGTTTCTAATTCTTTCCCCTACCTTCTTCCCTTCTTCCTTCAAATAATAGGTAGAATGGGGAGTTAGGGGAAAAAAAAACCCAAAGAAGAAACTCATTTTTATTGAACAAAAAGTTGTTTCAAACAACTATAGTTCATTTAGAAGAAATTTTTAAAACTAAATTACTAAGTATACCTTGACAGTTTACTTTTTTTCTGTTTATATGTATTTTTTATTTTGTTCAGAAGTTACAAGTTGTTGCATTGGAATTCAGTTTTGAAAAATTGCCTTGGAAAGGGTTCTTAACTCTGGAATTTTAGAAGGATAGGAATTCTTCTTCTAAAGTGGATGGTGGTACTCAATAATGAAAGATGGTCCCTGCTTTCTCCATATTTCATTACTTAAGAAATTTTATTTTTTTTCCGAGAGCTAAAAGTAACCTTTGAACCATGCTGCTGTTATACCTTAAACAAAAAACTCAGTGATAACCAGTATTTAGTCTATTAAAAAACACTTTGAAGAAAATAGTTTGGAGGTCTATGATCCAGAGCATAGTATGGGTATTCACTGAGGAATAAGGTGACTCATTTTCTTAATACAAAACATGACAACACGGTGGGGTGGGAGGGGAGGAGGGAGGGAGGGATGCAAGTGTGGGTGTGATGTGTACTATTTGCATTGAAACAATGTAATTTTGTGTCTTTCCTTTTTGCTTTTCTTGACTTATTTCAGAAATTGTACAGTCTTTGGGGGGGAAAGTCTTTTCTGTTAATATATTTGCAATTCATTAAAGGATGTGAAAAATCCAAATAAATTACTTTTAAAAACAGTTTATAATCAAGTTGTTACAGCTGAAAAAGCACTATGCTATCTGTATTTTAGGACAAGGCACAGTGAAAAAAATAAGGGTGAAATTGAACTTTCATTTCCTACAAAATGCTGGACCTAATAGATTTGAACATAAAATAAGCAATACTAATTTGTATTCCCAGTAAATGTTAATGTTCCCACTTCCCACCATTAATTGACCTTATTTCTAAGGGAGTCTTAGTTCTTAGGATCACCTATTCCACCAAGGTAGGGCTAAAATACAACCTTTTTTAAAAGGATACATTTTAACCAGAAACTTCATAGAAATAAAGTACAATACACTCCACAATTAAAGGTGGTTTATGAAAATATAAAGTACTAACTAAAATGTCCTGAAAAGTACTAGGAAAATGCCCAGGAAAGCAAAGGAAAAAAGGGACTCGGAGAAGGATTTGATGGGAAGGAAATCTGGTAAAGGAGGGAATTCCATGTCTTGGAAGAGAAGTTAGTCACAAGGGATATAAGCATATATCTCCCAAGAGAGAACATGATCAAAGGAAGAATAGAGAAAAGAAGTTGAGTTTCAGAGACATTATGCTCTCTGTCCATTACCACCCAAAATCTCCAATTTTTTTGATTTTGCCAAAAATTCCCTAGATAGCAAAATCCTTTAATTCATTCTATAACAAAAATTAAGAGAAATCTTTGAAATCACTCAGCAAGCACCTAAAATGCAGGGGATACCAAGACAAAATAAAAATAGTCCCTGCCTTCAGAGAGCTTACATTCTGGGGCAAAGCATCATACATATGCAAAATCAGAAAGTAGTGGAAGGAAGAACATTAACAAGTGGGATGATAAGAAGGGTTTCATGATAGTGGGAACATCTCCCCTGAGCCTTGAATAGAACTAGGAGATTCCAAGAAATGGAGTGGTAAGAAAGGGAAAAAAAATGCAAAGGCATGGAGAAGATGAAGTGTCATTTACGGGGAACAGCAAATGTGCCAATTTGGCCAGAATGTAGGTTTAGGAGACTTGGATGTTATATAAGTAAATATGGAAAGGTAAAGTGGAGCTAGGTTGTAAGGACTTCAATTCCATAAGGGTTTCTATTTTATCCTAAAAATAATAAGAGGATTACTGATGCTTTTTGAGCAGGATATTGACACAATTAAACCTGTAGTTTAGGAAAGCTAAACTCTATGGAAGACTGTTTTGGAGAGGGAAATCCATTAAAGGGCTCCAATAGTTAACCAGGTAAGAGAAGAAAAGAGTTTGGATGGTGATTGTGAGTAAGAAGGAGGCAATGGCAAAAAATGTGGTGGAAGAATCCACAAAATTTGGCAACTAATTGGATATGAATTTGAAGGATAGAGAAAAGTTGAGAGCAACCATAGCAAATATGGTTAACAAAAAGCATGATGGTGTTATCCTCCATGGCAAGGTGTCAGACATGAAATCTACAACACTTCCAAGTGCTGTCTGAATCAAATTGAAATGTAATTGGGAAATATTTAACAAAATAAAAATACATTAAGACATGTTAACATTGTTTTCTAAGCTAATATGTGATCAATAGGAATCAATTTAGTGTCCCCCTTTTCTGTTTTGACACCACAGCTCTATAGCAAATTCTATTTTGGATATGTTGAGTTTGAGCTGTCTTTGGGATATCCACTTAGAAATGTTCAGCAGGCAGTTGATGTGGGGCTGGAGCTCATGAAAGAATTGAAGGTTATGTAGTTGAATGAGTGGATGGCTAATTATCTGAGCATTATGAAGCAACTAGTGTTTTGTAGGCCTAACATTTATCTACATAGGGATGATGATTGAATTCACAAAGCAGTGGAGAAAAGTAGGAGTATGTTAAGAGATGAGAAGAGCTTTAGGACACACCCATGCCTAGCTAGGACTCAAGGTCCAGTGAAGGAGATTGGGGAGGTTCTGTCAGGGCAGCTAGGTGGCGCAGTAGAATACCAGCCCTGAAGTCAGGAGAAGCCGAGTTCAAATCTGGTCTCAGACACTTAACACTTCCTTGCTGTGTGATCCTGGACGAGTCACTTAACTCCAATTGCCTCAGTGAATAGGTCATAAGAATATTGGGGAAAGGGAGAGGTGTTTATGTAGAAAACTATAGAAAGTTCAAATGATGACCAAGAAAATGTCTTTGGATGTATCCAAAGGTTATGTTAGTAACCTTGGAGAGAGAGCAGTTTCAGGTAGTGGGATCAAAAGCTATATTATTATAAGAGGGAAGCATGAAGAGGAGTAGGCCATGAATGAGTACAGAAAACTTCCCCTGAGAGATTAGAGGTTGTAGAAATACAGAGCTTAAAGCAGGTGTTTTGTTGGTTTTTGTTTTTTTTGTGTGTGTGTTGTGGACTCCTTTGACAGTCCAGAGAAGTCTGTGTATTCTTTAGAATGTTTTTAGATGCATAAACTATATTGAATCACCAAAAAAAACCATTACATTTAAATAATTATCAAAATATTTTTAAAACAAATTTATAGACGCAATTTAAGAACCAGTTTCACTTATAAAGGGAAAATAAGAGTCATAAGTAGGTCTTTTAAGAATGGAGGAGGCAATGGAATCAAGGACATAAGTAAAGGAATCAATCCACAGGAGCCATCTTTTTTCTTGGACTGGAGACTGGGGAATGATAGGAGGATTTGAGGCATAAAGTTAGGGATCTCATTTTCTCTTTTAAAATCTAAGATATCTGTTTAAAAAAAAAAAAAAGGAGGGAAGTAGTAGTGAGAAAAGGAGTTTGGGACAGAAGTTATTGGAAGCTTCATAATCAGGGAAATGTAAAAGGATTGAGATGAAGCAATTAGTGCCCGGTTAAGATTTCATGAAGACTGCACAGCTGAATAATTCCTTTCAGGAGCATTCAACAGCATGGGATTAGAAGCAGATAAGAGAATATGGTGAAGGCAATCTAAGGTTCAGGTTGGCAAAGGATGACCTTCCAGGATTCAAGAACAGATGGCAGTATAATTAAACTGGTTAATTATAACATCAAAATTACAAATGGAGGGAAGTGAGACCACACAGGGGTGATGCATTGGAAAGGGAATGGGTGAAGTGTTAAGAGGCTGCTGTGAAGATGAATGTTTTTTACATTATTTAACAAGTATTTACCACCTATCCACAATTAAAAGAAAAAAGTATTATGCATAGTCTCTAAACAAAACAAATTCCCACATTGTTATGTCCAAAAATTTATCTTATTCTGTAACTTAAATCCATTGCTCTTTGTCAAAAAATGTACAGATTATTATTCCAACTATGTCTACTTTTATCTAATCATATTCTTCAGAGTTCTTGGTCATAAAAGTAAAACACTTATGGGTTGATGGCAAGGTCAAGGATATGACCTCTGTGATATGAAAGAGGAATGAAACAGAATGAGGAATTGAAAGGTTATGATGTTTAAGGCAACATCAGCTTATGTCCTGAAGTACAGTATATCGGTCAAGCTTTGAACTCATTGAGAAAAAAGGGAAAATGTTTTGAGCCTTGGTAGATAGGCTCCAGGATCTAGATTGAGTGATAAATTTGGATATGAATCTTGGAGAAGAGGTTGCTAAATAATAGTAGAGGGAGTTTGAAAATGGCAATGAGGAGCAAAGAGCATTCTGAATTCTTTTCTGTTATTCCTCAGCTGGCAGTATTAGAGAAGATGTAGCCAATACTGAAGAAAGACATGATTATATGTGTGGTCAAGGTGGAGAGAGCACACAAATTATGGAATCTAAGGAAGCTGATGAATTGAGAGACAGAGGGTTAGCAATATATAAATTATTAAGTTCCCAAATATAAGGTTTTAGGTAGGCAAGGCTGGGCCACATATAAACTCAGGCTAACTTTTAACTTATTAAAAAAAAATTCTTGTTTTGATTGGGTGAAAAAGAAAGAGATCATTAAGGTTACCAAAAAAGACAAAGAAAAGGGAAGCCAGGAACACTCTAGAAGATAAATACTCCAGATTTGATGACTATCTGGTTGTTCTACCTTTAATTGGATGGAATTAACAGGAAAATGGATGTATAAATACACAGAGGTATTTATAACTGCTAAAAATCATGTTTCATGGTTGCAGAAAATTGTAGGCTGCAATGAGAATAAAGCATCTGACTTTCAGGAGGCCCAGATATCAAAGCTGCAAAGAAAGACCTTTACAATATGTCTAAGAAAAACGGACATTGATGATTTACAGGAAAAAATGTGAATATTCTGTTTTACCCTCCTTAGTGACAATTATAAATAAAATATAATTTGACTATTCACTTGATAAATAATCCAGGCCTCTCTTAATTTAGCTTTATTTTATTTTTTTAAATGGTGTGACCAACACAAGATAGAAAGAAGGTTTAATATCTTTTATTCTTTATGAAAAAGCTCTGAGAAAAGACATAATGATAGGTTGCTATGCTCCTTGATGAAAATAATCTTATCTTTGAAATGTTTTATTTTCCTTTAGGGAATACAACTTTAACTAATGTGACCCAAGTACTAAATGAAATATTCAAGACAAATATACTATATATATATATATAATCACTTGTATACTTTTAGTAACTAAAAAACAACTGAACTTAATGCCTGCTTAAGAATAGTTAAAATTGGAAGCTACCAAATGGAATACTTTTCTTCCTGTTATGACAGCTTCTCCTGCCTGTTCCTGTTCTACCCTTCCCACATGGTAGTTCACAGTACTCCCCTTGATCCTCAACTGAATTAATATTAAAAACTTGATTTGAGAGTATTTTTTATGTTGTTTACCATGACTATCAGAATTACTAGTTACAACTCTGATAGAATAAAATTATAATGAATGCAGAGTAAGAACGTTGGAGTGCTAAAAATGTGTCTACTTGGGTGAAAAGCTCTAAGCTCTTCTAGTCTAAACTCATCACCTTGCTAAGTCCCTATCCAGTCCCAATCCTTATCAACTTTCCAACCTAAGAATCATACACACTAAATAAATGCAGCTGTCTACACTTTAAGGCCCCAAAAAATCTAATGAGGTTAATATGTTGAGGAATATAGCAGAAAAGACTAAGCCCTGGGGCTTGGGCAGTTCTTGACTCCAAGCCCAACCCCTCTCTGGCAGAGAGCTCCAAGATTCAGTAAATTCTTTGTCAGTCCTGTAGGCTCTGCCAACTTTAATAGGCTAGATAAAGATTGCTCAGAGGCTGTAGGATCTTAGACCTTAATTTCAGGAATCCATGCGATTCCTATTCTCAGAGGATTATAGGGCAAAAATTGGCTAATGGTTTACAATGGTAACTTCCTTTTCAATCTATTCAATTAATTCAAAACAAAACAAATAAAAAAAGCCGGGAAGAGGGATTGTGCCCACATTTAGAATGTAAGACCACATTCCTTGAGCCAGTGAGGATGAGGGTCAATGGGGGGAGAGCGCTTCTGTTTTAGGGACTACACAATCTGCCTCCTTAAGGTGTCTCGTCCCTTTGATTGCTTATTTGTCTGAAGCGATGCCCACTTCTCCCCAGAACGTATGATAAACCTTCATTTTGCTCCTAGAGCTATCTCCAGCTATTGTATTATATGGTGGTCCCTCACCTCCCTTCTGAACCACACAGTTTGGGAGTTCATCCGGATCATGTAACCTGTGAATGGGCAAACTCAGTGCTAGCAGCATGGTGCCCCGCTCTATTTACCGTAGCCCACAAGCATCCAGGGCTTCTCCTTGCTCTCCAAGGTAAAGTGACCTGAAGCAGAGAGACTCAAAGTGAACATAAGAAACTCTGAGTAAAAATTCTCTTCTTTTTTATAACTTTTTATTGACAGAACCCATGCCAGGGTAATTTTTTACAACATTATCCCTTGCACTCACTTCTGTTCCAATTTTTCCCTTCCCTCCCTCCATCCTGTCCCCCGGATGGCAAGCAGTCCTATACATGTTAAATATGTCTCAGTATATCCTAGATACAATATGTGTGTGCAGAACCGAATAGTTCTTTTGTTGCACAGGAAGAAATGGATTCAGAAGGTAAAAATAACCTGGGAAGAAAAACAAAAATGCAAGCAGTTTATATTCATTTCCCAGTGTTCTTTCTTTGGGCGTAGCTGCTTCTGTCCATCATTGATCAACTGAAACTGAGTTAGATTTTCTCTTTGTCAAAGAAATCCACTTCCATCACAATACATCCTATGAGTCAAAATTTTGACCAGTTGGTGAGGACAAAAGTCAGGCAACTTATGTGCATACAACCCAAAGGGAAAACCCGTGAGACTTTTGAGTTGAGGGTTATAGACTCTGGAAGGGGTGCTCTGGATAGGATAACCTCTGGGTGACTGAGGGTCGAGCCGACCCCACCGTAGTTGAGCCCATGAGCTTAAAAGTTTGGTTCAAATTAAGATGGCTTGGCTCGGTCCACGCCATCCTCTGCAGAGAATAATGATAAATACCAAAAGATAGTCCCTTGGGAAGTAAATTAGTGGAACAAGTTGCCAAAATATAAAGGAAAAAGCAAAAAAAAAAAAAAAAGATAAGATATTGTTTTGTTTGAGGCAATAAAGATATTGTTGGAGGCACCACTCCTAAAAAGACAAAAAAAAAATTTGTCAACAGTAAAGAATCAGTTAATCCAGAGAAGGCAGTGTTTGTGGGACTATGGCTTTCTGGGGCCTGAATAATGTTAAACAAGGATAAAAGTGAAAAAGGGCATGTAAAAAAGGAGATTCCAAAAACAGCAAGGGGACCTACTCTTATCTTTCCCCCCTCTGTATCTCCACCCTACGAAGCCATGACCTCCAGGCCTGAAAAGGGAAGAGAGGACTTAATCCAATTAACCCCTCCCAAGCCCTGGAAGGCAGACATATGCTTCACTACAGAAGGAATTGGAGCAGATTCAAAGGAATGTCCAAAATTACCCTAAGATTCCAAATGCTAAATTATATCCTTTAAGGATAGTTCCCTTTTAAATGATCAAATTATATGAACAATTTTCAGATGAAGAAATTGAAACCATTTCTAGTCACATGAAAAGGTGCTCTAAATCACTATTGATTAGAGAAGTACAAATTTAAGACAACTCTGAGGTACCACTACACACCTCTCAGATGGCTAAGACAACAGGAAAAGATAATGATTAATGCTGGAGGGGATGTGGGAAAATTGGGACACTAATACATCGGTGGTGGAATTGTGAATGATATAACTATTCTGGAGAGCAATTTGGAACTATGCCCAAAGGGCTATAAAACTGTGCATATGCTTTGATCTAGCAGTGTCTCTTCTGGGTCTGTATCCCAAAGAAATCTTAAAGGAGGGAAAGGGATCCACATGTGCAAAAATGTTTGTGGCAGCCCTTTTTTGTAATGGCAAGAAACTGGAAATTGGAAACCCATCAGTTGGAGAATGAGTAAGTTATGGCATATGAATGAAAAGGACTATTATTGTTCTATAGGAAACAATTAGCAGGATGATTTCAGAGAAGCCTGGAGAGACTTATATGAACTGATGCTAAGTGAAATGAGCAGAACCAGGAGATCATTGTACACAGCAACAACAAAATTATAGCGTGATCAATTCTGATGGACATGGCTCGTTTCAACCATGAGATGATTCAGACTAGTTCCAATAATCTTGTGATGCAGAGAGTCATCTGCACCCAGAGAGAGGACTGTAGGAACTGAGTGTGGATCACAACATAACATTTTCACTCTTTTTTTAGTTGTTTGCTTGCATTTTTGCTTTCTTATTTTTTTCTTTTTGATCTGATTTTTCTGATATGATAATTGTATAAATATGTATACATATATTGAATTTAACTTTTTTTTTAACATGTCTAACATATGTTGGATTACCTGCCATCCAGGAGAGGAGGTGGGGAGAGGAGGAGGAAACATTTGGAACACAAGGTTTTGCAAGAGTCAGTGTAGAAAAATTATCCATGCATATATTTTGAAAATAAAAATTTCCAATTAAAAGAAAAAGGGCAAAAAAGTTCTCTTGGCTCAGGAAGGCATAGGATGGGTTAATACTCCTCTGAGTATCACAAAAGTCAGGAACTTTAAGAAAGAAATGAAATCCTGAATAGAAAATCCCACCAGGCTGGCAGAACAATTTGGTCAATTCTTGAATTCTAATCTTTTTACCTGGAGAAGTTTAAAAAAAAAAAAAAAAGGCTATTAAAACAAAGTTCTGGTAACTTACCTCAGGAGGTCACATGTTTGTATCCCCTAATTAGATGAAATATGTTGCTTTCTAAAATGTATATTGGGCAATTTATAAAAATTATGGGCTGTGCTTTCGAATTTTGTCAGCTCTGCTGGACATATGTATAAGTCTTATGAAATTTAGTCCAAAGTTATTTAGAAGTTAGCTGTATTATAAATTTTAACATTTAATAAAAGCAGGAGGTGGGGGGTTTCCACAGTGAAACAATTACCCAGTAGAAAGGGAGCACCCTTTAATATATGCTTGAGCTGTAAGTTCACCTTTTCCACACAAGACTGAGACAGCATACAGTTGGGGGTTGTCCTTAATTGATTGGGGCATGTCCTTAATTGGCAGACTAAATCTCAAAAGGGACTTAGCATCCTATAAGAATTACTTAGCTCTAAGGAAGAGAAGTGGAGTTGAGAAGCATAGTGGAGTTAGGGGAGATACCATGTGGCATGGGGGGAAGGTGAAAGCTTCATCCACTTTTTCCCTTACTGAACATGGCTGCTCCTTAGGGGATGAGAAAACAAACCCACTCACTGAAACTCACTACTTTCCCCACCAATTAATTGCTTCTATTGTTAATAACTGAATCTTTTTATTCTTCAAGTTTATGGTTGTTTTAAAGAATAATCATTTTTGATGCTGTATCAAAGATTCCACTGCTTAGCAATTTAAGAAACTTTTAAGAGTGTTATTAGAAGTGTAAGTTCTTCGAAAATGATTTCTACCAAGGTCTCCACTTGTCTTCAGCAAATTATTTAATCCTTATTTAAGTGCATAATGGTCTCCTTGTTTAATGAGTATTATAACAAATATGATCTATGGCTTTCTTGAAATATCTGGAGCAGGGTTCAGAACCTGACAGTCTAGCTTTGGCCATGCTCTACAGTCACATGGGATAGTTTAGGATATAAAACCTGATTTGTGAAACTTGATATTGATATGAAATCTCTTGCGACTATAATTAAATATTGAGTTTTTAATTTGAATATGATTGCCTGATGGATCATTCACCATTTGGGTGAAAGGACATAAGTTACTCAGAAGAATGCTTTCCTAAACTGTTACAGGTAGATGTCTTATCTGGGCAAGAGCTGAGAGGACAACCTTAGCCTCTGTGTAAGGTGGGATCCTTCTGACTCAGTTACTCAGTTTCTCAGTTTTGTTTCTTGTTTCCCACCTGATTATTCCTGAGCTTGGCTATGAGGTGGAATTGTTACTGCATGATTGGTTATCAGCGCTAAGGATGCTTTATCCTGTCAGGCTGAGGCCTTGAAGGATCAGTTTTGATGCTATTATAATTATGTCCCCGCTTTTTCCTCTTATAGCAAATTTCTGTAATCAGAGCAAGTGCTCAGTAAAAGACATGAGCACAATATAAATATGTAAATGATATCTTATGTTGATCTGCAGCCCAGCCCTAGAGGCTTCTCTAGCCACTGCCATAAAAATTCTTAACTTTTTGGTTTCCTGGGGTGTGAGTTTCTTTGATTAAAGGCTCACTTTACTTATCACTTTGTATTTGGGCCAATTTACTCCCACCTCTCTTTTGCTCAAGCAGACAATCTTATCACTCCCTTATCAGGCCAAGACTTTTAAGACCTTGAAAGCTAAACTGACCTCTCCCCCACTGTGGCCCACCCAAAGCCTTTTACTCTGTTGATGAAAGGCAGGGCCAAGTTCTAGGGGTTTTGACTCAGTCCCTGGGACCTGCTCCCAGATTCCTTGATTATTTCTCAAAGAAACTTTGTGTCTTTGGGATGACCCTCCCACCTTAGAGCTGTGACTGCCATAGCCTTTCTAATTGAGGAAGCTTCTAAGCTCACCCTCGGCCAATCATTGGAGAGCCTAACTCCCCACTAGATTCAGAACGTTTTTGCCTAGAGTGAATATTTATATTGACTCCAAATATGTCTTTCATGTTTTGTATGCTCATGAAGACTATAAGGAAAGGGGATTTTTGACAGCTAAACATTCACCCAAGTATGCAGGGGAACAATTACTACAAGCTGTCCATGGGCCTAGAGAAGTTTTTTGTGCTATGGGAGCCACCTGCCAGTGGCTGCTGGAGGTCTAACACAGAACTGTAGAATGGATCTCTTCATGTGAGAGGATGATGGCGATACAAGGAAATGAGAGGCAATTGCATTGTCTGACCTCTCTCCTCTTCCCTCTGCCTCCAATTTATTTCATTCCCAGTCCACAAGCAATTGTGTCAGAAAAAGCTGCTTTGCAGCTCCTTCAAGTTTATGAATCACAGCTATGGAGGCTCTTGAAGAATTGACCTGCCCCTTCACCTAAGCATGCTCCTTAACAGTTTCTGTTACCTTTTATAAAGAAGGGGGATTCACTTCAGACCAAGGGAAACAGGCTTGCAGATTCAGTTGCCCGTGTTGCTGCCTGTTTGCCCCTGACCATGATACCTTTAATTCCCCAATTCCTGACTCCAACACTCCATCATTTAAGTCCCAGGCAAGTAAATTCTGAAAGGGCTATTAAACTCTCATCCTGAAACCCACATCCTTCTCCAGAAGAGGGATATATTCTTAGGGGAGAACTGGCAGATGGATTTTGCATATATGCCTCCTGGCAGAGGCTTTAAACTGCTTTTGGATTTTGTTGACACCTGTGCTAATTGAGTAAAAGCTTTCCCTTGTAAGAAAGGAAATAGTACCCACTTAAGATTAATTATTATCTCCACCATGCATGTCATCCTTTCTAAACATTATAGTGTTTGCACCCTAGACCATCTGAGCATTCCTTTTACTGTTTATAATGCCACTGTTCTACCCATTGCCCCACCTCCTTTGAGGAAACAAAAGCAAGAATTGGGGGAAAATGTTCCTTGATATTCTAGGAAAAGCTATCTGGATGAGAGACATTCATGATGGCCTCATCTCCTCCCCCCAGTCTTCCTCTGGGTGGGGTTCCTGGAGTTCCCTAGTAGCCCCCATATTAACTGCACTTTTGTTTATTTTTTATTTTTTGCTCATATTTGATCCTTGCATTTTTAATCTTCTTGTGAGAGTTGTTTCTTCCACACTCCAAGCCATGAAATCCAATTACTGGGTCAGCCTGAAATCACATGATACCTGATTCCGACATTCAGCATCTCCTGTATGCTGTCTCAGTCTTGTGTGGAAAAGGTGAAGAACTTACAGCTCAAGCATATATTAATCAGTAACTGTTAGCTAGATTAGCTGAAGCCTGGAGGCCTCAGTTTCAGATTCTCCAGAGTCATGTGGTTTTAGATAAGGTCTGGATTACATTCCATTGTCCAAAGAAGAAATTAAAAGTATATGTGGCCAGAAAAGCTATACTATCACCTTATTTATTGTATTCTACTAACCAAATAATGGAATAAAGACTTTTGTAGCCAATTATAACATATAGAGGGTGGGATCTTTGGGGTTCTTTGTCTGAAATGTATAAAAACTGTGAGCACTCTCAAGAGAGTGGGCCTCCTACTGTAAGTCTCTTTATCTCTCAGTGAGACTGCCCAGCCACTCATGAGTTGCTATAATAAATAACCTTTTCCGCTTTTTTTACTTTGAGTGATCTCTGACTAATCATTTTGGGTAGAGAGTCTTCCATGTCCCACACAGTCTGGACCTCACTGGGCAGGCCTGGCTCTCCACCCCTTGTCAGCAGCTCCAGAAGGTGAGACCTTCGTCCCTTTGTCCCAAATGAATCTGGGTCCGGATTGCTTAAAGTGGGAATGCTATGACAATGGACCTGTAGTTCTATGGCTGCCAGGTGCCAATCTGTTGGTCTGTGATGACCAATTATGAGAGTTGGTGGGTTCTCTGATTCCTGCTCATTGCTTAAAGCAGCAATATCCTGTCACCCATTTGCTTATGCACTTAATCACTAGAATAGTTCAAGATTTCTTAGCTAAAGTGGTCCTTGAAAGCTTCCACTGCTGTGCCAGTGTGGGTTCTAAATGGTATTGAGTGAGTTACAGTTCATACTGAAGAGACTGACTAGCCTGAAGACCCAGGTCACAAGGATGTCCTAGTGTAAGAAATATATCAGAGTTGGTGTGAGAAAGCTTCAAATGTATGAAATAAAAAAGGACTGAATGGGAGGAGAAGATTTCTCAGAGGCTGCAGAACGTTAGGCCTAAGTTTTAGGAAGTCACGTGCTCCCTAGGTCTGAATTTCAGGTCACTTGACCCACAGGAAATAAACAGTGTAGCTAATTATCCGTTGTTACTTGCTTCCTTTTCAGTCTGTCCGATAAATTAAAAAAAAAAAGAAATCAACAGGAACAGGGGTTGTGCCCCCATTTAGAATGCAAAACTACATTCCTTCGGCCAATGAGGATGAGGGTCAGTGGGGGGAGGGAGCTTCTGTGTTAGGGACTAGACAATCTGCTGTTGTGCCTCTGTAAAGTGCCTCCTCCCTTCCATTGCTTGTTGGCCTGGAGCGAGGCCCACTTGTGAGAGCGAATAGCAAACCTTCCTTTTGCTCCTAGAGCTCTCACTTTATTATATGGAAGTCCCTCTCCTCCCCATTATGTGGCAACAGCAAAATCCAGCTTCCCTGCTGCAATAAGAGGTTGCTCCATCTGTGGTGGCAGGACTCGTTGCAGTAGCACTGTTTAGTCAGGGGACTGGAGCAGTTCGCTAACCATAGTAAGCTGCATTGGGCCTGAAGAAAGAGCAATTGGCATCCAATGTAGACAGAGACGAGTTTGGTGCCCGAGTAAAACGGAGCTGAAACTGCTTGGAGGACTAGTCCTTGGGATTTACTGTGAAAGGGGAAGGAGTAACCAATAGGAGAGCAAAAGGGGAAAAAATCTGAAATTACCAAAGATCTCAGGAGGAAGTAAGCCCAGCAAAAACCTTCAGCACAAACTGATAAATCAAGGAGGAAAATAATAATGCGAAAAGAAAAACTGCCATCAGGACATCCAAACAAGTACAAACATCTTCAAGACAAAGGTGATGAGGCAGTGAATCCTGAGGATGCCCAGGATTCCATAGCAAGATATTCCCAAATAGTTCAATAAAGAAATGAGAATTATGAATAGAAAAACCTGAATCCACATTGACAAGTCTCTATAATCAAGGAAAATCTGGAGAGACAAAAAGCAATACCATCAAAAGAACACATGATCTCTATATAGACAAGATATTACTCTCAAAGACAGGATATGTAGAAATAGCTGAAGGATCCTAGGTCTCTTAAAGGAATATTACAATTCAAAACAACTTGAATACCATAATACAAGAAAAGTGCCCAGAACTGTTGAATACAGAATTCAAAGAGTCATTTAAAAGAATCCAAAGATCACCTCGAGGTAAAAATAAAATAAAATCCTAAGCTGCAAATGTCAGCATACATAATGGTTAAATTTAACAATTTCAATGACAACAAAATTTCCATGTAACCGGAAGAAAAAACTTCAAATATGTAGGAAAGGAAATTTGAATAACAAGAATATTTGTTATCAGAAACCACAAAAGGAAATGGGATAATGTGTTTTAAAGAACAAAAGAGCTGGATGCACCCCAAATGGCTGTACCATGAAAACTGAGAAAAATGGATATTCAGTAAAAAGGAAGCATTTGAAGCACTTTATCCCTCTCCCCGCAAAAATGTGTGATGAGTAGTTATTTGCTTTGCAAATATCCTAGACAACAGAAACACAAAAGAAGTAAATATTACTAATAAGAAATGTACAAATAATAAAATTAAACTGTGAGAGAATAGTGAAATGGCAGTGAGGGATTGAAATGGGAAAGGAAGGAATCTTGATTCACTGGTGGAAGGGGATCCTACAGAGAGAGGAATAGAGTCTATAATAAGTTATGGGACTCTTACAATATAAATAATCTGCAAAGATTTGATGATCAGAGAGAGCATCTATGAAAATATTATGCCTCCATGGACAGCATCATCCTTCAAGAATAAAAAATCAGAGATCCTGGAAACTATCAGCATTCAAAAGTGTGGGAGAACATATATCCAGAGATTTCCTGGCAAATGGAGAAGAAAATGATGATAAAGGAGACAAGGTGAAAAAAGTGGAACTTAAGATCAAAAGCACAAGAAAATTTCTACCATGTGGCAATACTATCCTCATTATCCCCATGGTAATTCTTAAAATTCTAAGAGTGAAGCACAACAGAAAAAAAAGAGGAATAAGATCTGAAAGGCAATTTACTTAAGGCAATCTTATTTTCACAGTCTCTCTTTCCTTCCCTCTCAAATGCTTCCTTCCCCTTTTGGCTTCTTTTTAATGCCTTTTTCTTTTTTTCTTTGTCTCTTCCTCACCTCAGTTAAGCAATTAATTAACATCTTCCTTTTTCTCCTAATCCTTCAATTTCATTTGTTAATTTTTTCAAAAAATAATTTCCCTCATTCTCATTGCCAATTTTCTTCCCTTTCTGTTTATCCTAAACTTTCATCCAATGATTCCTGGCGCTTTACTTATTTATTCCTTCTTTAGTCTTTATCTTCTAAAGTACATATTTTGAGTTTCTTCTAAATAACTTAAGTAAATTAAATAAAAATGACTGAAGAGACCAAGTAAAAGAACTAAAAAAAAAAATTCTAATTCAGAAAAAAATGTTAGAAAAAGATATAAACCTAACTCAAAACTTAACGTATGAATAGATTAAGCAGTTTGGGAGAGAAGAGGAAAAAGAGGGAGAGAGGAAGAGAGGGAGGGAGAAGGTACTACGGATTGAATGAGAAACCAAAATCTCATAAAAAATACAGCAGACTTCCAGGCCGTTGTGAGCATTTTAAACTGACTATTTTCTCTAATTTCTGAGACCTCTCAAAGGTTCTTTAAAAAATGAAGCATTTTCAGATGTCTCCATGATCCAGGATACCCAGAATCCAAAAGAAGTTTAAAAAAAGAATGGCTTTCCAAAAGCCATGAACTACTATGCTTACTGGCGAGCTCACTTAGTACCCTTCCACCCCCTCCCATGCAACAAGTAAAACTGCACTAGCAGCAAGGACATTATATAAGCTTATATCAAAACTAATCCCTATACCCTGATCTCCTCTCCCCCTTTCCCATGCCATAGAAACTCTGACTATTCCAGGTTATGGAAGTTTTCTTGAGCCTTGACAGCTAGGAGAAAAAGCCTACCATAGGTCTGCAACTCCATTGCAAAAGCTTTGATCTATTCCTGCCAGGGAAAACAGTGCTGCAAAGTTTTGAACTGCCAACACTGGAACAAAAAGGATCATTAGGCATGGAATAGGAAAGCAAGGCAGGACACAAGGGGAAGAAAGAACTATCCAGCACTCCACCATACCTAAGAAAAAAAGCATATCACCTAGTTTTGTCATTTGGAGCAGGAGACCTAGTTTGTTGAATCAGTATGAGAAAAAGCTGAGATACTTTAAGATCTAGTCCTCAACAGCCCTGTTTGTAGTGGCTAGAAGCTGGAAAATGAATGGATGCCCATCAATTGGAGAATGGTTGAGTAAATTGTGGTATATGAACGTTATGGAATATTATTGTTCTGTAAGAAATGACCAGCGGGATGAATACAGAGAGGACTGGCGAGACTTACATGAACTGATGCTAAGTAAAATGAGCAGAACCAGGAGATCATTATATACCTCAACAATGATACTGTTTGAGGATGTATGCTGATGGAAGTGGATCTCTTCGATAAAGAGAGCTAATTTAGTTTCAGTTGATCAAGGATGGACAGAAGCAGCTACACCCAAAGAAAGAACACTGAGAAATGAATATAAACTGCTTGCATTTTTGTTTTTCTTCCCAGATTATTTATACCTTCTGAATTCAATTCTCCCTGTGCAACAAAGAAAACTGTTCGGTTCTGCACACATATATTGTATCTAGGATATACTGTAACATATTCAACGTGTAAAGGACTGCTTGCCATCGGGGGAGGGGGTGGAGGGAGGGAGGGGAAAAATCGGAACAGAAGTGAATGCAAGGGATAATGCTGTAAAAAAAATTACCCTGGCCTGGGTAATTAAAAAATATATTTATTTATTTATTTAAAAATTTATTTAAAAATTTACTTATTTAAAAAAAATAAAAAATAAAAAAATAAATATACCATTAAAAAAAAAAAAAAAGATCTAGTCCTCAAGAGAAACATAATCAAAGGGGAAAGAGTTAGAAAGTGAGGAGTAGGGAAAATAAAGGGGAGAAGAGGAGATCTAAGTTACCAAAAATTTCAAGAAGAAGAAACTCAAAGACCTTGAAAAAAAGCACATAACCAGGAAAACAGAAAGAAACATGGCCTCAAGATGTAGTAAATGAATTCAAGCATCTATAATAAAAATTGAAAAAACAAAGGAAAAATGATCCAATTCTTGGTGAGACAAAGGACAGTGTGAAATTCATGGAGAAGATGGGCCTACAATATTCTCCTCTTGAGTGGTTCAAAAGAAAAATGAGAATTGAGAGCAGAATTTGTGTCATGGAGAGCAAAAATAATGGACAGAGTAGATTCCAAGTAGATAACTGGAATCTGTAATGACAGACTCTGCAAAAGAGAGAAACCAAAAAACTTAAGAAAGAACAGTAGATTGAGAGTGCAAATACACAGCAATGAAGGAAATTTAGAAAAGAAGCAAAAAAAAAAAATTCAAAAACAAAAACCAGTAATATTAAAAGAAACTATGCTCATTTTGCAAGTAAAACATTTATCTCAATGACAAAATGAATAAGGACATCATAAGTCTTCCAAAACAACATGAACAAGGAAGAAAAAAAATAAACCTTAACACCATACTGAAAATGGAAAAGAATTATCCAGAACTTTTGAACATAGAAAAAAATTTAATTCCAACTGAAAGAATTCACAGATTGCCTCCAGAAAAACAAAACAAAATCCAAGGCTGCAAACTCTAAAATACATAATAGTCAAATTTAAAAATTCTATTGAAAAACAAATTCTGCAAGCTATCAGGAGAAAGATCTTCACATTCAAATTATGTAAGACTGTATAGAAAAAAAAAGAAAAAGAAAGGAATAATCAGAACATATTATGTACAGTTATATCGTAAAACATGTAAACAAACAAACTGGGAACACAAAAGAGGAATTCCTTCAAAAATATAAAATACTTAAAGAATCAGAAAACCAGATAGAGTTCTTTAAAACAAAAAACAACCTAAGAAAAATAAATAAATCTAGCACAAAAGAACTACCAAAAGAAAAACTCCTGGTCCTAATGGCTTAACAGGAAAATTCTACCAAACTTTTAAAGAGCAGTTAGTATCCATACTTTACAAATTATTCTTAAAATTGATAAATATTCTGTCAGAATCCTTTTAGGAGACTATTTTAGTCCTGATATCTAAACCAAGAGAAGATAAAAGAGAGAAAGAA
Source organism: Antechinus flavipes (assembly GCF_016432865.1). NCBI lineage: Eukaryota > Metazoa > Chordata > Mammalia > Dasyuromorphia > Dasyuridae > Antechinus > Antechinus flavipes. Next base: position 143,318,823 of record NC_067401.1, on the reverse strand, counting down.
AACTATAGGCCAATATCCTTAGCAAACATTGGCTCTTAAAAAAAAAAAATCCTGTTTAAGAGACAATGATTTTTTTCAAGAAATCTCTCATTGACCAAGCAGACTTATACCAGGGGAGTAAGGGTGCTTCACGATTAGGAAAAAATCAACCTAAGCAATCATATTGAAAACTAAACCATGATTTCATCTCTCTTGATACAGAAAAAGCCTTTGACAAAGTATAATACTTTTTAATGCGGAAAAATGCTACAAAATATTAGGAATAGAGGGACCTATTTAAAAAATATGTGTGGTGTGTGTGATAAAAAGCATCTATGTAAAACCAAAAGCAAGCGTTATATGCAATGGAAATACACTTGAAACTTTTCCAGTAAGTATGATACAGTTTTAGAAATTATAGCAATGGCAGGGAGACAAGAGAAAAGATTGAGATGAGATAAAAACCATTTGTATTTGCTGACAGCATGATGATTTACTTGGAAAATCCTAAGGAATCAACAAAAATATTGATTAAGACAATAACTTCAGCAAAGTTGCAGACTACAAAATAAATTTTCAAAAATCAGTAGCATTCAAAAAGCTATCAAACTGTGCATACCCTTTGACTCAGCAGTGTTACTACTGGGCTTATATCCCAAAGAGATTTTAAAGAAGGGAAAGGATCCTGTAGGTGCAAGAATGTTTGTGGCAACCCTTTTTGTAATTGGAAACTGAATGGATGCCCATCAGTTGGAGAATGGTTGGGTAAATTGTGATATATGAATATTATTGTTTGGTAAGAAATGACCAACAGGATGATTTCAGAAAGGCTTGGAGAGACTTATATGAACTGATGCTGAGTGAAATGAGCAGGACCAGGAGATTATTCATTATATACTTCAACAACAATACTATATGATGATCAATTCTGATGGACCTGGCCATCTTCAGCAAAGAGATGAACTAAATCAGTTCCAATGGAGCAGGAATGAATTTTTTTTTTAAATTTTTATTTAATATTTACTTTATATTGACAGAATCCATGTCAGGGTAATTTTTTTACAACATTATCCCTTGCACTCATTTCTGTACCGATTTTTCCCCTCCCTCCCTCCACCCCCTCCCCTAGATGGCAAGCAGTCCTATATATGTTGGATATGTTGCAGTATATCCTAGATACAATATATGTTTGCAGAACCGAACAGTTCTCTTGTTGCACAGGGAGAACTGGATTCAGAAGGTATAAATAACCCGGGAAGAAAAACAAAAATGCAGATAGTTCACATTCGTTTCCCAGTGTTCTTTCTTTGGGTGTAGCTGCTTCTGTCCGTCATTTATCAATTGAAACTCAGGTCTCTTTGTCAAAGAAATCCACTTCCCTCAAAATATGTCCTCATACAATATCGTTGTCGAAGTGTATAATGATCTCCTGGTTCTGCTCATTTCACTCAGCATCACTTCATGTAAGTCTCGCCAGTCCTCTCTGTACTCATCCTGCTGGTCATTTCTTACAGAACAATAATATTCCATAACATTCATATACCACAATTTACCCAGCCATTCTCCAATTGATGGGCATCCATTCATTTTCCAGTTTCTAGCCACTACAAATAGGGCTGCTACAAACATTTTGGCACATACAGGTCCCTTTCCCTTCTTTAGTATTTCTTTGGGATATGAGCAGGAATGAATTGAACCAGCTACACCCAGGGAAAGAACTCTGGGAGATGACTAAGAACCATTACATAGAATTCCCAATCCCTCTATTTTTGTCCGCCTGCATTTTTTATTTCATTCACAGGCTAATTGTACACTATTTCAGAGTCTGATTCTTTTTGTACAGCAAAATAACTGTTTGGACATGTATACTTATTTTGTATTTAATATATACTTTAACATATTTAACATGTTTTGGTCAACCTGCCATCTGGGGGAGGGAGTGGGGGAAGGAGGGGAAAAATTGGAACAAAAGGTTTGGCAATTGTCAGTGCTATAAAATTACTCATGCATATAACTTGTAAATAAAAAACTATTAAAAAATAATTTTAAAAAAATCAGTAGCATTGGGGGCAGCTAGGTGGTACAATGAATAGAGCACCAGTCCTGAAGTCAAGAGGACCTGAGTTCAAGTGTGACCTCAGATACTTCACACTTCCTAGCTGTGTGACCCTGGGCAAGTTACTTAATCCCAATTGCCTCAGGGGAAAAAAAGAAAGAAAAAAGGAAAGAAAATCAATAGCATTCTACAAAATGGTAACAAAACACAAGAAGCAATTAAGGAAATTTCATTCTAAGTAATTAAAAATTTATATTTTAATACTTAGGGATTAACCTCCCAAAGCACTCCACAAACTTGTATACATTTAATTAGAGTGTTTCTTAAATAAATGTTGTTCTTCACTTTCAAAAAGTACCAGTGATATTATGGGTTGATATCTTAACTCATGTATGAATTGAATTTAAGTTAGAAGTCCACAGGCAGCCTCATACAAAGACTAAAGTGGGACAACTGGTGATCGCCCAGGATACGGTGGATGACCTTGGTTTCTTCAATAACTAACCAAGCTCTAAGGACTCCATAGCAGTTGCTTTACCCACCATCTTCATGACCATACGAACAAATTATTTTCATCTGCCTCATTGCATTGGGAGAAGTTTTCACATGGTTGGGGTAAATGCCCCCTTAACACATTAGGGTGACTTACAGCTCTGATATGAGTATTCACCGAGCCCTTTTTAGAGCAGCTTATTTGCCTTTGCTATCTACCTGGCACTCAACTCTTACCTGTGGCTCCAAAAAATTGTAGCATGTGCAGTGATCACATCCAAGTAAACTGTTGGTAGATGGGCTAAACCAGGTTGTGGATAACTTTTTAAAAATATTTAATGCTTATAGCTAGGTCATGTCAGCATAATGATAATTTCAATACCACCAAAATTAATTTATAATTTTAATGTTATAGCAAGAAAATTACCCAGGAAATATTTTACAGAACTTGATATCAATATTCTTTTGGAAAAACAAAAAATCAAGGGAAATTATGATAAGAAGAATAAAGGAGGATCAGTCCTTTCAGACAGCAAATATATTTATATATATAAAAATTATAAAGCAGGAGTCATCAAAACCATCTAGTATTAGTTAAGAATAGAGATATCAATGGAACAGACTAGACAGATATTTAGAACAATAGAATAATCTAGAGTCTGATAAAGTTAAAAATATAAATTACCTAGAGGGAAACTACCTATCTGATTAAGGGAAAAAAAAAAAAAAAAAAAAAAACTTCTTGAAAAACTGGAGATCAGTCTGGCAAAAATTAGACTTAGATCAAAGCCTTCCACCACACTATACTCCACAATACATTCTAAAGGGAGCTCTCATAGCTATGGGTAAGAGATATATTCTTAACCAAACTAAAGGTAGAAGTAATTACAAATGATAAAGTGGAAAACTTTAATTACTTTAAATTGAAAAGCTCAGGGAGCAGGTAGATGGCAGGGTGCTAGATAGAGCACATTGAAGTCAGTACAACCTGAGTTCAAATCTGATCTCAGCCAACACTTTTCTGGCTGTGAGACCTTGGGCAAGTCACTTAACTCCAATGCCTCAGCCAAAAAAGAAGAAGAAGAAGAAGAAGAAGAAGAAGAAGAAGAAGAAGAAGAAGAAGAGAAGAAGAAGAAGAAGAAGAAGAAGAAGAAGAAGAAGAAGAAGAAGAAGAAGAAGAAGAAGAAGAAGAAGAAGAAGAAGAAGAAGAAGAAGAAGAAGAAGGAAAGAAAAGCACAGACAACAATGTATCTAAGAGAAGGAAAATAATTGAATGAGGAAGAAAAAAATTTTTGTTTCAGATTTCTCTGATAAGGATTTGGTATCCTATATATATATATATACCTAATAAATGTATATATAAACTATATATAATCTATCTATACTAAGTTATTCCCAGTTGATAAATGGTCAAAGTATATCTACAAACTTCTTAAAAGAATAGCAAAGTATTTAAATCTACATGAAAAACTGTCACTAATAATGAGAGAAAAGTAAATCAAAAACTCCTGAAACTTCATCTCACACCTGCAAATTGGCAAAAATGACAAAAAATAGCAACAGTCACTGTTGGAGGGATTGTGGAAACTAATACAGTTTGGTGAAGATGTGAAGTGATATAATCATTTTGGAAAACAATTTAGAATTATACAAATAAAATAACTAGAATATCCATAACCTTTGAATCAGAAACTAAATTATCAAACTCAAATGCCAAGAAATCCATTGTTAAGAAAAGTTTCCCTGTATTCCAAATATTTATAGTAGAATTTTTTGTTACAGTTATAAATTGTATACAAAGTAGATGCTGATCAATTAAAGAATAGCTAAACAAATTGTGGCGCATGAATATAATGGAATATTATTGTGCTGTAAGAAATGATGTATAAAGTGAATACATAGAAACATGGAAAGATATATGTGAACTGTGGTTGACTTAAGTAAACACAGCCAAGGAAATAATATACAACTACGACAATGAAATTGGAAAGGTCAACAAAAAATCAAAATAAAGATAACAAAATTATAAAGACCAAGTGGTACTTGAATGAAGAGAGATAAGAAGAAACCCTCTTCCCCCAGTGTGAAGGAGATGGAAGGTCTACAGATGTTTCATGTTAGATTTTTTTAATGTATCAATTAGTATACTGAATTTTTTTCCTCTATTAAAAAAAAAAATCTATTCATCATATGGAATGGTTGTCTGGAAGAAGGAAAGAATAAATGAGATACCTACAATGATGTAAGAAATAAACATCAGTACAAACTTAAAAAAAAAAAAAAAGAAATGCACCTAAAAATAATAAAGACATACATACAGAATATAAATGAGAAGCTAGAAAAAAATTCTTACTATGCATTATGTGATTCCAAAAAATCTGCAGTTGCAACCAAACTACCAAAGGAAAAACAAAAATTCACAACAAAAATAAAGATTTTTAAAAAGAATTACATTATGCTTATGCTATAAACAGCAAACCAGTATCAATATTCAACTTTTATATTCCAAACTCATAAAGGAAATATTAGCTGATTCACAAGAAGACATAGATAGTAATACAATAATAGCAAGAGACTTTAATGTTTCTAGCACTTTGGGACAAATCTAACATATAGACAAAAGGGAAAATAAAGAATTGAACACATTATTGTTCAATAATGAACTAAACCTCATCACATATAAATGGGACTGCTGAACGTTATATAGCTTTCTCAATACTACATGGAACTTTTCTAAAAAATTAACCACATATTACAGCATAGAAATATTGCAAATAAATGTAAAAAGGCAAAAATAGCAAACATGTCCTTTACAGAGCATAACACAATAAAATAGTAATCAGTTCAAAGAGGACAAAAAACAAAAGCAAAGGCAAAAACCAGACCCAATTGACTTAACAATGAAATCTTAAATAATAAATGGGTCAAAGAACAAGTATAAAAATATCTATATAAAACCAAATTTCTGGGATAGAAATAAAGCAATTCTCATGGAGGAAATTATATTCCTAAAAGTGTGCATTAAGAAAATAGAAATGAAGATTAGTGTATTAAAAGTACATTTTTTGAAAAATCAGAAAGCCAACAAAAACAAAAGAGATTTTGAAAACTGGAGGGAAAAAAGTGATTTGTTGGAAACCAAAATGACAGTAAAATTTCTTCTTTAAAAAGATTAGCAAAATTGATAAACCTTTATCCAACTTAGAATAAAGTGTTCAAATTAACACACACACACACACACACACACGTCCCCCAAAAGAAATAAAAATTATAAGAACCTGTTAAACAGGGGCAACTAGATGGCACAGTAGATAGAGCATTGGCCCTGGAGTTAGGAAGATCTCTGTTCAAATCCAGCCTTAAATACTTACTAGCTATGTGATCCTAAGTAAGTCCCTTAACTGCGTTTGCCTCAGTTTTCTCATCTGTAAAATGATTTTTAGAACCAAATGGCAAACCACTCCAGTATCTTTGCCAAGAAAACCCCAAACGGGGGTCAGACATGACTAAAACAACTGAAAAATTACAACCATTCTCTTCCTCTCCCTCTTTTTCTCCCTCTTTCTCTCTTCTCCCTTTCCCTCTCCCTCCCAGAATTCCTTCATAAGCTCATCAAGGAACACAGAACTGAAAAGAATGAAATTCACTGTTCTGTAAATTTGAAAGTATAAATTTCTTAGGAAAGAATAAGAAGCAATTCTTGGAAAACTAGAAAATACTCTGGCAGAAATTACTCTTAAATTAAAAATTTTATGCATGTCACAATAAATGTAAAATGGATACATGGTTTTAATATTAAAGATTATACCATTAAAATGTTGAAAAACAGATCATATGGAAGTGGATCTCTTCGATAAAGAGAGCTAATTCAGTTTCAATTGCTCAAAGATGGACAGAAGCAGCTACACCCAAAGAAAGAACACTGGGAAATGAATATAAACTGCTTGCATTTTTGTTTTTCTTCCCGGGTTATTTATACCTTTTGAATTCAATTCTCCCTGTGCAACAAGAAAACTGTTCGGTTCTGCACAAATATATTGTATCTTGGATATACTGTAACGTATTCAATATGTAAAGGACTGCTTGCCATCTGGGGGAGGGGGTCAATGGAGGGAGGAGAAAAATCAGAACAGAAGTGAATGCAAGGGATAATGCTGTAAAAAATTACCCTGGCATGGGTTCTATCAATAAAAAGTTATTTAAAAAAAAAACAAAACAGATCATATGCCTTTCAAAACTATGGGTAGGAGATGTATTCTTAACCAGAGAAGAAAGGGACAATTATAAAAGAAAAAAAAAATCATCTTGATTTCATTAAATTGAAAATTTTCTGTAGAAATTGAAGCATCTAGGAAAAAGGAAGTGATCAAGGCGAGGGAATCTTTTTACCAAATTTCTCAGATAAGGTTTTAGTATGCAAGAGATATAAACAACTAGTCACACGGGCGCGAACACACACACACATCCAAAAAAGTTCCAAATAGATACATAGCCATGGTATATGAACAAATAATTCTCAAAAAAAGAATTTCTAACTATTACCAACCATATGAAAGAATGTTCCAAATCACTACTATTAAGAGAAATCAAAACAACCTCATGTCTAGAAAATTGGCAAAGATGACAAAAGATAGAATAGTCAATGTTGAAGGAGTTATGGGAAGATGAGTACATCAGTATTTATTGGTTGAATTGTGAATTAGTGTAACCATTTTGGAACTGTGCAGATGTAATGATTAAAATGACCCTAACCTTTGATCCAAAGATTCTACTACATCCTAAGGAGGTCATTGCTAATAAGTAAGTCTCCAGAATATACCAAACTATTTATAGCAGCACTTTTGGTATTAACAAAAAAATTGGAAGCAAAAAAGTCCAATGATTGAAACCTGGCTTAACAAACTGTGGCATATAAATGTATTGTTATATTATTGTTCTGTAAGAATTGGCTGCTATGATGAATATAGAGAAGTAAAGACTTAGAGAAATTGATACAGAGTTAAATAGAATAAAGAGAACAATATTTGTAATGACTACAACAAATAGAAAGAATGGCCACTCAAAAATAATCAAAAGTGTTTGTTGCAAAATTACAAAGAAGAAATATGAAAAAACATCCTTGCCTCATTCCTTTGCAATGGAGGGAGATGCATGAGTATGGAACATTGCATATATTTTTAGACTTTTTCATTGTATTGTTCATTGTTGCTCATTTTTTTCCTTTAAAAATATTCATTATATGGGATGGCTTTCTGAGAAAAGAGGAAGAGATATCTGGGAAAAACTGTTGAGCTGTAAAAACAATATATGAATATTTCAAAAATTAAAAAGGGAGTAGGCTTGGAAAAGATTGTTTCAAGGGGTTCCTTGAGCAAAGACTGAAGCCAAGGAGCCCCATGCTCTGTCCCAAACTAGGGGTGTCCCTCACCCAATGAATTAGCTCCATCAGCGTTTAAAGTAGAGGCCTATGACTGCCTCACAATACTTTTCCCTGCCTGGGGAAAGAAGGAAGGCTAGGAAGAGAACCAAAAACCCCAGGTTCAAAGCAGACCTCTGCACCTGACATTTCTCACTTTGAAATGAAATGGGTCTGGCACATCCAAGTCTAGTTCCAAATAATATCTTGGGCTGATGCTAAGCATGTCAGAATTGTCAGTATGCTTGGGTTATTGATTGTTTTGTTGCAGTTTGTCCTTTGTTCTCTAAGAAGACTGTGACATCAGGGAGGTGACACCAGTAAATCGGATTTGAGGGAGGGAGGGCCCTGCAAGGTCACCAGCCTCACTTTTTCCTCCAGAATTATCTAGGTCCAGTGGCCAGATACATTGTTTGGGTTATACTGAGTTCCTACAGTTAGAGAGGCATTGTGTCAGTATATAGCATATATAGGAGAGAGTGGCTAAGGAGTCAGCTCCAACACTAGAAGAACATGAGTTCAAACTTAGTTTTTGACACATGTTGGCTAAGTGATCCTGGACAAGTTGTTTAATTTTTTAGTGTTCTAGGCAATTCTCTAGTAAGACTATATTGCAGAGAAAATATTGAGCTGCATTGGTAAAGAGAATTTACTTAGCTAGGAGTTTCCTATACCAATGAAATCACAATCCCAGTCTTTTCCTTCTTCAATATACAATTTTTATTCCTCGTCTTGCATAATTAATAACTATTCTCCTTTGCAGGTTGCTTTGGATTTTCTAAATCTTCCATTGTATCCTCTCAACATGCCATTTTCATTGCCCATTTGAATGTCTACTAGGTTTCCTATCTTGTTAAAAAAAAAAAAAAAGTCTTAATTATTCTAGTACTAATCTTGACTGGAGAAATATAAACAAACCTCCAAAAAGAACAAAGGAACTAGATAATGACTAGGGCGGGGTTTGGACCTGGATCAGAGAACATCAGGTATTGAGTTACAAAGCAGGCAATTCTATCTACATCTTGACTGATAAGAGTAAATCATTCCCCTCCACTATGAAAGAAATGAAAGATAGAGAAGAGAGATAAAATGTAAGTGACTTATGAGCTTATTTAAAAAGCAAAGCACCATACCCTTTGATCTAGCAGTGTTACTACTGGGCTTATATCCCAGAGATACTAAAGAAGGGAAAGGGACCTGTATGTGCACGAATGTTTGTGGCAGCTCTGGAAATTGAAGGGATGCCCATCAATTGGAGAATGACTGAATAAATTGTGGTATATGAATGCTATGGAATATTGTTGTTCTATAAGAAATGACCAACAGGCCTGGAGAGACTTACATGAACTGATGCTGAGTGAAATGAGCACGACCAGGAGATCATTATACACTTCAACAAGATACTGTATGATGATCAATTTTTTTTTTAAATTTTAATAGCTTTTTTATTTACAAGTTATATGCATGGGTAATTTTACAGCATTGACAATTGCCAAACCTTTTGTTCCAATTTTTTCCCTCCTGCCCCCCCCCACCCCCTGCCCTAGATGGCAGGATGACCAATACATGTTAAATATATTAGAGTATAAATTAAATACAAAATAAGTATACGTGTCCAAACTGTTATTTTGCTGTACAAAAAGAATTGGACTCCGAAATATTGTATAGTTAGCCTGTGAAGGAAATCAAAAACGCAGGTGGTCAAAAATATAGGGATTGGGAATTCGATGTAATGTTTCTTAGTCATCTCCCAGATGATTTGGTTCATCTCATTGCTGAAGATGGCCAGGTCCATCAGAATTGATCATATAATGAACAATATAAAAATCATATAAAAAAATATAAAAATCTAATGGAACAGTAATGAACAGAACCAGCTACACCCAGAGAAAGAACACTGGGAAATGAGTATGGACCACAACATAACGTTTCCACTCTTTCTTTTATTGTTTGCTTGCATTTTTTATTTTTTTCTTCTCAGGTTATTTTTAATCTTCTTTCAAAATCTGATCTTTCTTGTGTAACAAGATAACTGTATAAATATCTATATCTATACATCTATCTATCTATCTATAGTATTTAACATATACTTTAACGTATTTAAATGTATGGGACTATCTGCCATATAGGGGAAGGAGTGGCAGGAAAAAGGGGAAAACTTGAAACAGAAGTTTTTGCAAGGGTCAGTGTTGAAAAATTACCCATGCATATGTTTTACATATAAAAAGCTATAATAATTTTTAAAAAGCAAAGCAACATGACAGATGTTGGTGATTCAAATAGAAAAATGGAGAGACAGTCCCTACTCTCAAAGAGCTCTAGTGGCAAAAACAACATATATAGTGATAAGGTTGGGGTAGCAATTTCTAGTTCGAATACAAAACACAAGACACATTCAGAATTCACAATGACATTCTCTTTTCCAAAAGGTCCCTTTATTTATAAGAGGTGGTGGACAAAATGAAGAGGTATAATAGACACCAGGGGTGTTAAATATGAAATAAGTTTGGGAGAGCATATAGTTAGCAAGGAAAGCGGTTTTAACAATTAACAAAGGAAAAGACAAGCTCTCTAATGGAACTCACAATTAACCACCAGAAATGAAATATGCCATGACGTGAGAGTACACTATTGACTGACTGGCTAAATCCATAGAGAAATTTAACAACCTAAAAGAGTTAGCTATAAAAAGGATAAAGACACCATGAGGCATGGTAGGGTAAGGGGTGAGAATACAGATACCGTGAGGCAGGATGCCATGGCAGGCTTACCCCAAAAGGGATTTAGCAAAAATGGTGTGGGTCATAAGCATTTGACTGCACATTTATAGGGGAAATTTAACCTCCGGGGTTAAACATCACAACTCAGCTTTCTGACTGGATACAGACCTCCAAGGAGAAGGGGAGAAGGTTGGGACTGTAAGGCTGAGCTGATCACATCAATGTCCTTCCCTGCTTGCTTCAAGGAGTATTATAATTTCATTTTTAGGCTTTTTCTGCTACTCCACCTATTCAGGACCTCATCAATAGGAGGTTTCAGCTGGAAGTCAGTTATGCAGAAGCAAAAATGTTAATGAACCATCTTTAATGTCATTTTCACTGACAAAATCATATCTACTTGATAATGAAATGTTTTGACATTGCCAAAAAATTTGACAGATTTCCCTTTCTGTGTCTTCAGACCATATTGACAAGGAAGCAGCTTCAGCACATTGTGCATGTTCATAGGAGTTCTTTTCCAGGATGATGGAAAGCAGTAGTGATCTGGGAAGAAGTGCCATTCCTGGGGCTCTTGTGCCTACCTGCTTTTCCATAGGTGTTCAGCAATTGATGATGAGAAATATGTTTTCTTCACTAATTCCCTTCAATGATGGCTCTGGGGGCCTAACTGGAAGCAGGTAGATTACCAGGGCTCTTGAATTCAGAATTCTGGGGCATTTCCTTCAGTTTCTGGGAGAAAGTGGTATTTGAGGTGATGGTATTAATTTGGTTCTCTTAGCACTTGCTACCTCTTGTCTTTCCCTCAGGGTACCTTGCTGCCACTTCAGGTATTCTGGCTTACTTGTGATATGGCAGCACCTTTACTTTGTTTTACTAGGAGGTGAAAGGAGTGGCAGTAATAAATATTATGTTTTGATCCACATTCATTGTCCATAGTTCTCTCTCTGGATGCAGATGCCATATTCCATCCAAAGTTTATTGGGATTATCTTGAATTGCAATTCAAGATAATTGTTGAAGAGCCAAGTTCAACATAAAGCAACATATAGTTTTGCTTTATTGTGTACAATGTTCTCCTAATTCTGTTCAGTTCACTCAGCAGCAGTTCAAGTAAGTCTTTCTAGACTTACTCAGCCTGCTCATCATTTCTAATAAAGCAATAATATTTCATTATCTTCAAATATCATAACATGTTCAACAATTCCCCAGCTGATGGGCATCCACTCAATTCCAATTCCTTACCAATACAAAAAGAGCTTCTGGGTAAGTTATTCTTTAATCTCAGTGCTCCAGGTAACTCTTTAATACTAAGTTGCAGAAAGCATGCTAACCTGACTTGGTAGAGGAAGTTTCCTTACCTGGAAGTTCCCTAGAGCAGTGACAGCACAGGTGCAGTTCCTATTACTGTGTATAATAATACTTTACTATATTCATAGACCACAATTTGTCAACATTTTCTCCCATTTTTTCCTACCACAAAATATTCTGCTATAGACATTTTGGTAAATATGCCATTTTCATGACTTTTTCATTAAATCTTAACCTACTGGCCTAGCTCTCTCTATGGAAAAAAGAGTAGGAAAAAAAATCTATTCTTTAGATTAGACATATATACATTTTATATAGGTGACATAAAGTAACAATGAATTAGACCTAAAATTTAATAGAAGAGTGGGCTGGATTGCATGTGGGAACCTACACAGTGCTTTCAACAATTGCAAGCTACTTACAAGTGATAAAAGCCTATCTTTTTAACACCAGCACACTCTGGTGATGCTATATGGCTATGGGTCATGAGCCTCATCAATCAATATATTTATGTAAAGATGTAAAGGAAAGAAGAGAAACAAAAGAAACAAAAATTGCACAAAATGAGTTTCCATAGATTTAAATCTATCTAGAGGAAGAATCCATTCTAATGATTAGTCTATCAATAAATATTAAGCACCTACTATGTACCAGAACTTTTGCTTAGTACTAAGGATACAAAGACAGTTCCTGTTCTCAAAGAGCTCACAATTTAATGGTCCCATATAATCCACTATCTTGTTAGAAATCTCCACCTTAATGTTGCATGGAAATCTTAAATTAAACATGTCCAAAACTCAGTTCAAATTTTTTCTGTTCTAAACTGACCTCTCTTCCTTTTTAGGAGCCTTCCAATTATCCAGATTCTCAACCTCAGTCATTTTTAACTTTTCCTTCCTTAATTCCCCCATATATTATCCCAATTGTTGTCAAGTGTTATTGACTCTATCTCCATCTTATCTTTCATATTTGTCCCGTTTTCTTTATTCTTCCATCTCCCACCTTAGTTAGGTACTCAATTACCTCTTCCAAGACTACTTGCAAATGGTCTCATTGTTCTCCCAGTTTTCATTTTCTCCCTGTTCTATCCTCTGCATAGCTACAAAACTGATTTTTCCAAAGCACAAGCCTAATAACTTTTTTGCCTCCAAGGGCCCTATTTGCCTCCAAGATATAGCTCAGCATATCAGTCTTTTATTGTCTCCAGCCTAATTTTCTTGGCTTATTACATATTATTCCTCATATCCTCTGTTTCAGCCAAACTGGCCTGAGCTGTTCTCTGAGATCATCATCCCATCATCCACCTCTGTATCTTTACCCAAGCTGTTCTAAGACCTAGTGTGCACTGCCTCCTTTCCTCTATCTCTTAGGAATCTCTAGCTGCTTTCAAGACTCCAACCTTGTAGGAAGCCTTTCACTAATTCTTCTAGTTTTTATTACTGCTTTCCTGCTCAATATTATGTGTCTACTTATCTGTTTGCATCCTACATTTTATCAGTAAAAAAATGAACTCAAGGGCAGGGACTATTTTTTGGTTATGTAATATAGTTATCAACTCTAAATCGTTTCCTTTTATCAAAAAAAAAAAAATCCTTGTTCAAAAACAATAATCCCAAGGTTTCTGAGATGCTTCTATATCAAAAATTTCAAAATTGTTGAAGCTAACAAAGTTATGCTCTCTAACTTTACTTCTTCTCCTACTGGAATTCTGACTCCTGCCCCCAAAACCTGAGTAATAATAGATGAGTTTTAATCTTATCTTGCTCAGAACCAGGCCATCATCCTACTTCCTAGACAGATCTAAACTGTGCCACACAGCTCACTCCTAGCACTCCTTCTCCACCTTTCTAACTAGTTTCCTTACATGTATTGTCCCCTACTGGAATGTGGGCTCCTTGAGAAGAGAGACTATCTTGCTTGCTTGATTTGTATCCCTAGCATTTAGCACAATATCTAGCAGATAATATTTAATTTACATGCCTTTTCATCCCT
>NC_067401.1:140622361-140682361 GCF_016432865.1 Antechinus flavipes | reverse complement strand
CTGAGTTCGAATGTGACTTTAGACACTTGGTACTTACTAGCTGTATGACCCTGGGCAAATCACTTAATTCTCATTTCCTTACAAAAAATAAAATGAAATGAAAAACAAGTTGAGTGTGATAGAAATTTGTGGTTTCATTTTCAATTTGAATTCTAAAAAATATTTGGATTCTAGTTTACTTCTAAAAATTCTCATTTTATTTGGTATTTGCTAAGTTTAGAGGGGGAAAGAAAAGCAGTTGCTTGTTACTGGGCCCTAGTTGCTACTGAGCAGATGATATAATCTCATAACATCACCCTTTTACTCAAAATTGTTGACTTTAAGCTGAGTAATGTAAGATGACTATAACAAAATCTTTAGGCCACTTCTATTGCTAAATGGAAATTATATATTTGCGTTTGAGTTGGTAGTACCCATGGGACTGACCAAATGGTCTGCAGTCTAGAGAGAACAGTACTGGCTAAACCTGATCCTTTGGGATTAGGAGCAGTTGAAAGATTTTGTCAATGACTCCCACCACTTACAGCAGTCTGGTACCTATCAAATGCCTTCTTTTGAACTAACAATCAAGTTAATGAAGTTGTGACAATAACAGAGGTTGGGGAGTAAATGAGTCCATTGTCATTCCTGGATATGGGGGCTGTGAAGCCATGTTGTGCTGGATGTGGAACTATATATTTCCCCTAACAAGAAAAAGACAGCAATCAACATCAATCAGAGTATCTATCTCTCCTGATGTCCTTTGGCGTGTCCCGTCACCAGAAAATTGACCCTGTTCCTCACTCTCAGGGCAAGAGGTTCCTCTTGCTAAACAACAGCTTTGCCCATATTACTGGGAGTTAGCATTTCACTCCAGAGAGGTCTTTTCTTCTATAAATCATCCTAATGTGAAAGCTCTCCAGTCCAGCAGGTTCTAAGATCCAGCCTCCTGAAAGATTTACCCAAAATAGATGAACCATTTTTTAGATACAGGTAGAGTTGACCTTCTTCAGCCATTTTCTGATCCATGCTTAGTGTAGAATCACCTAAACTTGGACATCCCTGCTCCATTGGATGGTTCCATACCCCTGAGAAAATGGCTCAACTTCTCATCAATTGGAATGTTTTCTTTCCTCAGGATGATTTGGAAAACTCTTTAGAAAACATTTGGTAAATCAAGGGAGTAGGATTATTGGGAGATGGCCTTGCTTCCTAAGGATATGGCAGAAGTAAATATGTCTCTGCATAGCTATGGTGAATGGGTATTTACTTGGAAGCTGACTTGGTGGCCATCCTGAGTCCCAGGGTGAAGGTAAGGTAGAGTCATTATCTATTCCCCCTACAGAAAAAAGAGAAGGCTATAAGCAGAGGCTTTGAAATCAGAAGATATCTGAGAAAGGAGGTCTTAGGTGGCCAAGCAGAGAATACTGAGAGTTACAAAGTAAGACTCTGAAGTAGGACTTTTCATACAAGAAGGCAATGCTTTCCTAGATACTCTGCTACAGGTGACTCTGATCTCTGTGAAAAATCAGAGACTGTCAGAATCATTTGTACTAGGGCCCTGACATTTCTGATGCTGCTCCAACTCATCAATCATTTAGGAGATCCAGTGTTGACTATCTCCATTATCATTCAGCCCTTTACTGAAATTTCTGACCTCTAGTTTCCTTTCTAGTTAGTCATCGTAGTATTATGCTTTTTTAAGGGTGTTATCACATTATTATTTTTTTAATCCTGTGTTTCTGTTCTTGTTTATACTTTACTTGCCCCAAATTCCTTTTCCAATACTACCTATGTCTGGCTTTTCATATCCCCAAAGTCAAGGTTATCCATGAATAACTTTACCATGTAAATGGTAGAAGACCCTCTAGAAGCTCTTAATACCAAAGAAGTGTGGTAGGAGCAATAGCTACCGAAACTCTGCTACATAGAACCAGTTTTTTTTCTCTGTAAAAGGCAGGAAATCTGTCCCCAAGAGTTGATTGTTCAGGGGTTAAGTCGTGAGCCATTGATGTGTTTTTGCTTGTCCAGAGTTAAAAAGGAATCATTGCACCTCTAAGACTTGGCCAAAGTCCTGCTGCCATATAAGTCAACTACAGTCATCTGATCCAACACGTCCATTTCCCTAATGAGACATATGAGATCAAGGAGACCACCACCTATCTACTAGTTCCAACACAACAGCCTTTCATCTTTTCCATATTATAAATAATCCTCCTCTCATTACTTGTTAGGTGGTCTATGAATGTCTCATTTTATTCTAATTCCTCTACCCTAAAGCATAAGACTTACCTGAGTCAAACTTGACCTACAACAATAGCCATGTGATATATTAGCAATATCATCGAGTGTAAAACATGTTTACAGTAAAACAATGCATAGTAGGCTACCACGGGGCTGTGGCCAAGACTGAATTTTCTTTTTTTCTCCAACCTTCCTCCAAGCCAGTCTGAGGGATACAGAAGGAAGGGGTATTGAGATTTAAACTTTGGGCAGAAATTTATGCAGCTCTGAATTCTGATGTAGGAAAAAAGAGGAACACAACTATGAACTAGACTTGGTTCACTTTCATCAACCACTACAACTGGCCTGCCTTGCTCTACTTCTGGCCTTGAGCCACTCTGCTTCCTCTAGCTATCTCCAGGCTACTCCTAAGCAGGTCAATCCTTCATCTCTCCCCTGAGCTCACCTGTCTCTGCTTCATTTGGCTGGCTTCCTTCTGGTTAGTACCTCCTATCTGCCCCCTCTACTTTCTCCTGTTAGCCATAGATGGGGTAACTCTAGTCTTATTATACTTCTTGTCACATGCCCACCAAAATAATCTTAGAGGATTTGCTTTCCATTGTATTCTCTGGCTCTCTCCCTGCATGATTCACAAGAAACCTGAGCAACTTCTCCAAAGTACTAGGAACAGAAAAATATGGGAACTTTTTAGTGTACCCACATACAATCTAGCCTTGTGGTCCTCCACTTTACTACAAGAGTTCTAATCTGGACTCAGACATTTACTAATTATGTGATTCTAGACAAGTCACTTAATCCTGTTTGCCTCAAATTCCTCATGTGTTAAATGAGATAGAGAAGGAAATGGCAAATCACTCTAGTATCTTTGCCAAGATAACCCCAGATAAGGTCATGAAGAATCAGACATGACTAAAATGACTGAACAACAACAATCTTTATTTAGTCTTATAAATTTTGAGTATTCTTATTTCAGTTTCCCCTCTCATGTTTGAGTTGCTCCCTGAATAAAACTATAGTTCCCCCTTATCTTTCTAGGGATATTCCTGAGGAATTGATATGATCAAATCCTATTCTGGTGTGTGACCCTAATGTTAACATTAATTATGATTGTGCCAAATCATTTCACTGATTAATATCAATCAATTTTTAGAAAGGAATATTTATTGAAAATATATAGTAAAAGTAGAGGTTACAAAGTATTTCTCCTAAACTGGGACCAGGAGGTCATACTTTCCTATCTATTGCCTTAGTCCTAGGGAAGAGTAGGTTTATCCTACAAAACTATATATATACTATAAAACTTTCACCACTCCAAGTTCGCTTCTCAGTGGGGCATGGTCCCTGGTTGACTCAGCATCTCAGGTATCCCTGGGCTGGATCAGGCAGTTGTTCTTTAGGGGCTCAGCTACTGTTTCACTAATGCTTGGCCTTTAACAAATGCTAGAACAGACTCTAGCTTCTATATTTCCAAGAGTTATTGTTTGGATCTTTCAGATTTAAAGTCATCACCATCTCCAATATTCCTTCACCTAAAAGCAGGAAAGAATAAATAAATAGAATCCACATTCACTGGCCACTTGTCAACCATGGGTGAGGATGGCCCTATTCATCCTCCCATCCAGAGGCACACAACATATCTTTCTCACTTAAATGCAGCAGGGGAGGCCCAAAAAATCACCTTGGCCAACTAGTAACTTTTGAATTCGTACCTTTGTTTGACTCACAAGCTAAACAACAGCTCCTCTTTATCTAGTAAGCATACTAGAAACAATACCTGGAAATGCTCATCTCTTTGGGATCTGCAAAAAGCAGAACATGGTCCTAAGTGAGGAGGGAAAGTTATCAAACATATGTAACAGACCTTAGGGATCATGATCCCACCTTGATTTACTAAACTTTTTTTTTCCTTTTTGTGATCAGGACTTAGTTGTTTTTTTTTTTTTTGGGGGGGGGGGTGAATTAGCTATTATGCTTCTTTTTTTTCTTTTTCTTTTTCAAAATATATGCAAAGATAGTTTTCAGCATTCATCCTTGCAAAACCTTGTGTTCCAACTTTTTCCCTTCCTTCTCCCTCCTCTAGACAGCAAGTAATCCAATATAGATTAAATATCTACAATTCTTCTAAATATTTCCACATTCTAGAAACTGGAAAATGAATGGATGCCCATCAATTGGAGAATGGCTGGGTAAATTGTGGTATATGAATGTTATGGAATATTATTGTTCTGTAAGAAATGACCAGCAGGATGAATACAGAGAGGACTGGCGAGACTTACATGAACTAATGCTAAGTGAAATGAGCAGAACCAGGAGATCATTATACACTTCGACAATGATATTGTATGAGGACATATTTTGATGGAAGTGGATTTCTTTGACAAAGAGACCTGAGTTTCAATTGATAAATGACAGACAAAAGCAGCTACACCCAAAGAAAGAACACTGGGAAACGAATGTGAACTATCTGCATTTTTGTTTTTCTTCCCGGGTTATTTATACCTTCTGAATCCAATTCTCCCTATGCAACAAGAGAACTGTTCGGTTCTGCAAACATATATTGTATCTAGGATATACTGCAACATATCCAACATATAAAGGACTGCTTGCCATCTAGGGGAGGGGGTGGAAGGAGGGAGGGAAAAAAAATCAGAACAGAAACGAGTGTCAATATAAAGTAATTATTAAATAAAAATTAAAAAAATAAAAATAAAAAAATATTTCCACATTTATTATTGCTGCACAAGAAAAACAGATCAAAAAAGAAAAAAGTGAGAGAGAAAAAACAAGCAAGCAAACCACAACCAAAATGGTAAAAAATGCTATTTTGTAATCCACATTCAGTCCCCATAGTTCCCTCTGGATGCAGATAGCCTTCTCCATCACAAATCTATTGAAATCACCCTGAATCACCTCATTAGTGAAAAGAGCCAAGTTGGGAAACAAAATTATCACTATAATGATATGATGGTATACTTAGAAAATCCTAAAGAATCAACTTAAAACTACTAAAAACAATTAACAACTTCAGCAAAGTTTCAGGGTACAAAATAAATGCACATAAATCATCAGCATTTCTCTATGTTACTAACAAAGTCCCGGAGCAAGAGATACAAAGAGAAATTCCATTTAAAATAACTGTAAATAATATAAAATGTTTGGGAGTCTACTGCCAAGATAAAGTCAGGAACCATACGAACACAATTATAAAACACTTTCCACACAAATGAAGTTACATCTAAACAATTGGAAGAATATCAAATGCTCATAGGTAGGACAGGCTAATATAATAAAAGTGACAATTCTACCTAAATTAATCTAATTAATTAGTATTAGCCATACTAATCAAGCTACCAAGAAATTACTTATAGAGCTAGAAAAAATAATTATAAAGTTCATCTGAGAAAGGACAAAAGATCGAGAATTCCAAGGGAATTAATGAAAAAATGCAAATGAAAGTGACCTAACTAAATCAGACCTAAAACCATGTGATCATAGTGAGCATAAAAATCTTTTGGTACTGGCTAAGAAATAGAGTGATTGATCAGTGGAATAAGTAAGCTAGTGTTTGATAAATCCAAAGACTCCAACTTCTGGGATAAGAACTCATTATCTGACAAAAATTGCTAGGAAAATTGGAAAATAGTATGACAGAAACTAGGCATTGACTAACACCTAATACCTCTACCAAGATAAGGTTGAAATGGATTCATAATTTGATATAAAGGGTAATACTATAAGCAAATTAGGAGAACAAGAGATAGTTTACCTTTCAGATCTCTGGAGAAGGAAAGAATTTATGGCTAAAGAACTAGAAAACATTATGAAATACAAAATGTCTAATTTTGATTATATTTAATTAAAAATATTGAATATTGTACAAACAAAACCAATGCAGAATACATTAGAAGGAAAGCAAAAAATTGGGAAAAAAATTTACATCCAAGTGTTCTGATAAAGACCTCATTTCTAAGATATAGAGAGAACTGACTCAAATGTATAAAAATACAAGCCATTCTCCAATTGACAAATGGTCAAAAGTTATGAACAGATAATTTTCAGATGAAGAAATTAAAGCCATTTCTAGTCATATAAAAATGCAAATTAAGACAACTCTGAGGTAAAACCACACCTCTCAGATTGGCTTAAAAGATAGGAAATGATAATGACCAATGTAGGAGGGGATGTAAGAAAACTGGGACATTAATACATTGTTGGTGGAGTTGTGAACTACTTCAACCATTCTGGAGAGCAATTTGGAATTATGCTGAGAGGGCTAACAAATTTTGTATGCCCTTTGATCCAGCAGTGTCTCTACTGAGCTTGTATCCCAAAGAAATGATAAAAAATGGAAAATGACCCATATGTACAAAAATGTTGGTAGCAGCTCTTTTTGTGGTGGCAAGGAACTAAAAATTGAGTGAATACCAATCAGTTAGGGAATGGCTGAATAAATTGTGGCATATAAATGTAATGGAATATTATGTTCTATTAAAAAATGATCAGCAGGATGATGTCAGAAAAGCCTGGGGAGACTTATATGAACTGATGCTGAATGAAGTGAGTAGAACCAAGAGAACATTGTACACAGTGACATCAAAATTATTTGGTAATCAACTCTGATGGATGTGGTTCTTTTCAACAGCAAGGTGATTCAGGCCAGTTTCAGTGGTCTTGTGAGGGAGAGAGCCATCTGCTTCCAGAGAGAGGATTGTGGGGACTGAGTGTGGATCACAACCTAGTATTGTCACTTTTTTGTTGTTTGTTTGCTTTTTGTTTTCTTTCTCATTTTTTCTCTTTTTAATATAATTTTTCTTATGCAGCATTATAATTGTGGATATATGTATAGAAGAATTGCTATGTTTAACATATATTAGATTACTTGTCATTTAGAGAAGGGGATGAAGGAAGAGAGGGAGAAAGATTTGGAACACAAGGATTTGCAAGAGTGAATGTTGAAAACTATCTTTGCATGTATTTTAAAAATAAAAAGCTGTTATTAAAAAATAAAATAAAATAACTAAATAATATGAAAAAAAGAAAAGAATGAAGTCCATCAGACAACCTAATCTGGTTGTTTTTGTGTATAATGTTCTCCTGGTTCTACTCACTTCACTTAGCATCAGTTCATGTAATTCTATCCAGGTCTTTCTGAAATCATCCTGCTGATTATTTCTTATAGAACAATAATATTCCATAACATTCATATACCATAACTTATTCAACCATTCCCAACTGATGGCAGTCACTAAATTTTCAATTCCTTGGAACCACAAAAAAGGCTGCTACAAACATTTTTGCACATGTGAGTTCTTTTCCCTTTTTTAAATTAAAATTCTCTCTCTTTTTTTCTTTTCCCTTTTCTATGATTTCTTTGGGATACAAATCCAGTAGAGACACTGCTGGATCAAAGGGTATGCACAGTTTGATAGCCCTTTGGACATAGTTTCATATTGCTTTTCAGAATGGTTGAAGTAGTTCACAACTTCACCAACAATGTTTTAGTGTTCCAGTTTTCCCACTTCCTTGCCAACATTTATCATCTTTTCCTCTCATCTTAATCAATCTAAGAGTACCTCAGAGTTGTATTAATTTGCATTTCTCTGATCAATAGTGATTTAGAACATTTTTAATATGGCTAGAAATGGCTTTAATATCTTCCTCTGAAAATTGTCTGTTTATATCCTTTGACCATTTATCAATTGGAGAATGGTTTGTATTTGTGTGTGTGTGTGTGTGTGTGTGTGTGTGTGTGTGTGTGTGTGTATTTTGAATTAATTCTTTCTATATTTTAGAAATGAGACCTTTATCAGAACCCTTGGGTGTAAAATTTTTCTCCAATTTTCTGCTTCCCTTATAATTTATTCTGCATTGGTTTTGTTTGTACAAAACCTTTTTAATTTAATATAATAAAAATTATCCATTTCACAATTCATAATGACTTCTAGTTCTTTTTTGGCCATAAACCCCTTTATTCTTCACAGATCTGAGAGGTAGACTATCCTTTGTTCTCTAATTTACTTACCCCTTTTTGTCTAAGTCATGAACCCATTTCTACCTTATCTTAGTATAGGGTGTTAGGTGTTAGTCAACAGCATTTAATTTTTTTAAATATGTGCAATTCTTTTAAATTTATTTCCATATTTGTTATGTTGTACAAGAAAAATCATACCTAAAGAGAAAAAAGCCATGAGAAAGAAACAAACAAACAAACAAAAAGGTAAAAATACTATGCTTCTATCCCTATTCATTCTCCATAATTTTCTCTCTGGATGCAGATAGTGCTTACCATTCTAAGTCTATGGGAATTATCTTGAATCACCAATCTATCAAACTTTTTAAAATTACATTCTGAATGGAGTCTCATGCCAACATACATGTAATAGATACAGAATCAGAATGTAGAAGGGATTTAAAAGATCTTTTTTGGGGGCCTTCACAGATTAATTCCTGCATCATAACATCCTTGGGCAGAGCTAAACCCACCCATTGCACTAGGGATTTATATACCTTTACCTGGAATCAAAATCCCCATAGATGCCCAAGGGACTCTAGTCCTATCTACTTAGCTCATACATGGTGGCATTCTCTGATTTTCTGTTTCTTTGGCTTTAAAAGGCTTCCAGAAAGCTCATAAAGCCCAAGAATGTCAGAGAGAATTATTTGGAGGAATAAAGTGTAAATGAATCAAAAACATGTGGCTTGGATTTCTTTTAGAATAGACACATATTTTTTTAAAAAACAGGGGAAAATATGTTTGCCAGAGCACAGCTGGGATATGGGGTATGAAAGAAGGGTTAGGAAGCTTTGCCAAGCTCCAGTGCAGCTGGGCACATGTAGATCAAGCCTCCTCCTCACAGCTGTTGAAATAGAAATAATTCTGGGTTCCCCGGAAAGTAGGGCTGTCAAAGGAAAATTCCCTAGTAAATTTTAGGGGAGAATGAATCACTTTAAAATAGCTTGAATATAAAAAACAACAGCAACAAGTTCTTAACTTCAAATATGAACATAAGCGTCCATGAAGTACAAGGTATTTGTGTTGTACTAGCAAATTCTGGGGAAACATTCTCATTGGCCCCTTTGGGAGGGGGGCAGGAAGGGGAAGGTCCAATGAGAATGCTTCCCTAGAGTATCCTTTCATACCTGCCCATGCTTAATGAATACCTATGAATTTGATAATTGTCATTGAGAGGATCTACTCTTTATAATTATATTTATATAAAATTGTTTGTTTTAATTTTTCAAATTTAAAAGTCATTCTAACTCTGTCCTGCTTGTCTATGTCACCATTTGAATGAATATTCTTCACTCATCTGTTCATTTTTCTAATTTCATTGATGCTTTCTTTCTTTTTTTCCTTTCTTCCCTTAGTATCAATGCTATCAAATGCTGGTCTTTTATTATTCTTTCTTGCCAAAAATAAGAAAGACATATGTAACAAAGAAAAATAGTATTGCAAAATAAATCCACACATGGGCCATGTCAGAAAATGTGTTTCTAGTCTATCATCTTTTTGATAAGAAATGAAAACCATAACTCATAATTAATCTTTTTAAATTGTGATTGGACAATGTCTTAATCATAGTTCTAAAGTTTTCATTTATTTTCTTTTTTACAATGTTGTAACCATTGTATATAAATTGACCTACTGGTTCTGCTTTTTTCACTGTATCAATCCATATATATCTTCACAATTTTTCCCAAATCCATCCCCTTCATCATTATTTTTTAATAATATCCTTTTACATATTAATATGAAAAAAATTTAAAGGAAGAAATCCAAATGATCAACAATTGTAAAAAAAAATACTTTAACTCATTCATCATTAGAAAAATGCAAGCTAAAGCACTTTTAAAGTTCCACCACACACATATCAGATTGGCAAAAAATGAAAAAAGGAAAATGACCAATGTTGGAAAGACTTCAAATAAACAGTTTTTATATTAGTACACTGTTGATAAGAAGTGTGAATTAGTGCAACAATGAAAAATATTTAATGAGTTTTTATTTATTTGTTAACGTAACAGCAAAGGATTAAACAAAAAAGTAGAATTCTGTACAGGTCCATAGCTCCAGAGGACCAGTTAGGTGACATTTGTATAGAATTCTGGGCCTACAGTCAGGAAGACCTGAATTCAAATGCAGCCTCGGGCACTTAGTGTGACTTTGGGAACTTTATGTGATTATGTTATATTTACCTTGGTTTACTTATCTATAAAATAGAGATAATAATAGCACCTACCTCCCAAGTTTTTGGTGAGGATCAAATGAGATAATAATGGTAAAGAGTGAATAGTTCCTAACACATAATAAGGGATATGTAAACATTAGCCATTATCATTATAATTATTATTATTAACTCTGTGCCAGAGGCTGGTTGTATATTTTTGGAAGGAAGAGAATAAAAGAAGTAGAATTTGTAATCCTTATTGTTGTTAGTGAGATACAACAAATGTACATGAAACAACTGAATACTTAATTTTTTTCCCATTTCCATTTACATGTAAAGATAAGTTTTAACATTCATTTAAAAAATTAAATTCCAACTTTTCTTCCTTCTTCCCTTCCTAAGATAGCAAACAATTTGATATAGGTCATATTTCTGCAATCATGTAAAGCCTATTTCCTTATTAGTCATGTTTTGAAAGAAGAAGCAGACTCAAAGAAAACACCCCCTCACAAAAATAAAGTGAAAACCATATGCTTCTCTCTGCATTCATACTGTTTATCAGTTCTTTCTCTAGCTGTGAATTGTATTTTTCACTTTGAGTCCTTTGGAACTATCTTGATCACTGTTTTGCTGAGAATAACTAAATTATTCATGATTGATCATTGTACAATGTTGTTATTATTGTATACAATATTTTCCTGGTTCTACTCACATTCCTTTACATTAGTTCATGTAAGTATTTCCAGGTTTTTCTGAAATCTACCTGCTAGTCATTTCTTATAATACAATGGTGTTTCATCACAACCACATACTACAACTCATTCGATCATTCTCTAATTGATGGGCAGCCCCTCAATTTCCAATTCTTTGCCACTACAAAAAGAGCTGCTACAAATATTTTTGTGCAAGTAGGTCCTTTCCCCCACCTTTTTAAAAAATTGCTTAGGGATACAGACCTAGTACTTATGTTGCTGGATCAAAGGTATGATGATGACAGTTTGGGGATATGAACAACACTTTAATAGAACAAATCAACTAGTGCTATATTCAAAATTAAACTCATTTTCTCATCATACCCCTCCTTCAAACTTCCCTATCTCTTGTTATCTTTCCTCTAATAACCCAAGTTTAAACTTCAGACTCATCCTTTACACTTTGGCTCCTCTTCCCTATCCCTCCCAGCCAATTACTTGCCAAATCTTATTGATTCTAGCTCTCTTTTCCATCCATCATCTTCTCTATTCACATAATCACCATACTACTTCAAGCTCTTATCAGATTACTCCTTGCCCAGATTACTCCAATAGTTTCTCAATGGACTTATTTCCATCCTCTCCCATCCCCAATCCATCCTTCAAACTGATGCCAAAATTATGTTTACAAAGCACAGGCTTCATCATGTTTCCGCCTTGATCAAGAAATTTCGGTGGCTCCCTATTTCCTTTAGTTAAAATATAAACTCCTTAACTTGGCATTCATAGCCCGGCTGCCAGCCTATTTTTTCAGACTTATCTTACATTCCTTCTCTTTGTTTATTCTAAGTTCTAGCCAAACTAATACAATTGTTATTTCTTAAATTCAGTATCTCATTTCCCACATCCTTGCTTTTGCATAATTGTAAAAAGAACTTAATGAATACCTTCCACTTCTCAGAATCCTTAAGTTTCTTCAAAGCTCAATTTAGATTTTAACTCTAATGGAAAAACTTTCCCTAATCACCCTAGCTGCTAATATTCTTTGCCTCTTTAAATTATATTTGGTTACTTATTGCAAGTCTAAGAGCTAAATTTATCTCCCTCACTGTAGCTAAGAATAGTTTTTACATTGGTAAATAAAGTTTTAGTGCATTTTATAATATTTAAACCATTCTTAGTTTGCCAGCCTTTTGCCAACTCCTGATTTATAATATTGTACCCTCCAATAGAATATAAACTTCTTTAGAGCAGATATTATTTTTAATTCTATGTACTTCTAGAATCTAACAGTGCTTTATACATACTTTGCACATACAAATTATTGCATTTAATTCAATTTTATGTCCCACATGGAAAGAGAGATAGAGCTGGGAATGAGCAAAATTATTCATTATTGGATTCTTATTGGGCTCCTTTCCATGACAGTGGTCAAGTCTGAAATAAGCAACCTTTTAAGAGCAAAAAGTCACATCAGGGGAACTAGAATAGAACAATATGAAAACACACACATGCATACATACATACACAAAGAGTCCTAAAAGTCTTAGTGCAGTTTTGGAGCACTTTTTGGACACCCTGTATGTATTCAATTAATATCAGAAAGATTTTGCTTCAGCTTCATTTGTAGTAGGTTACACATTTGTTATTTAATTTATTCAAGAAATACAATAGAAAAATTGCATCATGGAAGATGCAGACCTGCCTTGATAGAACGAATTTCCTCACCTGGGTGTTTTCTATACCAATGAAATCACAGATCTAATTCCTATCTTAATAAGATAGCCCAGGGAAGCTCAATTCCTCATCTTTTCCCATAAGCACATAAGTATACTGAGATGAATGATGATTAGCTAATTGTCATCTTGGAAGGCAGGAAGAGCCTGATTCTAAAAGGATGAGGCATGGTACTTTAGGAAGGTGGGAAGAAGAACTATAGCATTATGAGCTATCTTGCTGGGAGTGTGATAATGGTTACCAAGTGGAAGCAATAATTAAAGAAAAAATGCTTGCATGAGATATTTTCCTTCTCTGTTCATTATTGTTACTCTATGTAAGGGGAAGTGAAAGTTTTGAATTTCAGTTTATTACTATCCAAGCCAAGTGATTCTTTTTCTTGTCCATAATACACTTTCAAATTAAGGAGATGAATTAATACAGACCTTTGGGCTCATTGTTTATTTTTATAAGATCTACAAGTATATTCTTAAAGAGATTCTTTTGGTTTGGAAGTTATTGAGTCAATAACCTCAGGACTAAGCAAAGAAAATGAGTCAAAGAAGAAAACTAAGGAAATCAATAAAGCATCTAAGTCTTAGCTGGGACAAAGCAGAAGGATGGGCAAAAGAACAAAGTAAAGTAGAAAATAACTGTGGCTATCATTGCTTAATTTGATTTTTAAAAAAGAAAGAAGAAAACCAAATTACTACTATCCAAAATGAGAGGGCTGAGTTCACTACCAATGAAAAGGAAATTAAGACAATTGTTAGAAGCTATTTTGCCTAATTACATGCCCATAAATTTAATAATGTAAATTAAGTAGATGAATATCTAAAAATATAAATCAGATTAACAGAAGATATAAAATACTTAAATAATCCAAAATTAGAAAAAGAAATTGAACAAGCTATCAATGAACTTATAAGAAAAAATTCCCAGGACCCAGATGGATCCACAAACAAATTCTATCAAACATTTAAAGAAAAATTAAACTATTTGGAAAACTAGGTGAAGAAAGAATCTTGCCAAATTCCCTTTATGACACAAGTATGTCATGCTGATACACAAATCAGGAAGAGCTAAAACAGAGGGAAAAATTATAGAACAATTTCCCTAATTAATATTAATGCAAAAACATTAAATAAAATATTAGCAAAGAGATCACAGCTACATATAACAGGAATCATACACTATTAGCAAACAGGAATTATACCAGGAATGCAGGGCTTGTTCAAAATTAGTAAAGTTATTAGCATAATTAATCATATCTATAACAAAAGCAACAGAAATCATGTGATTATCTCAATAGATGCAGAAAAGGCTTTTGACAAAATATAGCACCCATTCTTATTTAAAAATACTAAAGAGCATAGTAGTAATTGAAGTTTACTTTAAAATGGTAAGTAATTATTTTTTAAAAATTAGCAGCAAGCTTTATCTATAATGAGGATAAGTTAGAAGCCTTTCAAATACAAGAATGCCCATTCTCATCTCTATTATTTAATATTATGCTAGAAATGTTTACTATAGCAATAAGAGAAGAAAAGAAATTAAAGGAATTAGAATAGGCAATGAGGAAATAAAACTATCACTATTTGCAGGTGATACAATGTTATACTTAGAAAATCCTAGAGAATCAACTAAAAAACTACTTGAAGTTATCAACAACTTTAGCAAAGTTACAAGATACAAAATAAACCTATATAAATTATTAGTATTTCCATACATTACCAACAAAGTTGAACAATAACAGATAGAAAGATAAATTCCATTTAAAGTAATATAGACAATATAAAATACTTGGGAGTTTACCTGCCAAGACAAACCCAGAAATCACATGAACACAACTATAAAACTCTGTTCATGCAAATAAAGTCAGATTTAAACAATTGGAAAAATAATAATTTCTCATGGGTAAGCTGAGCCAATATAATAAAAATGTCAATTCTACCTAAATTAATCTATTTATTTGGTGCCATGCTGATCAAACTATCCCCCAAAAACCTTTTGGCTAAAAAAATTAATAACAAAATTCATTTGAAATAACAAAAGCTCAAGGGTATCAAGGGAATTAATGAAAAAATATATAAGAACTTTTAAAATATGAAAAAAAATATGAAAGAAGATAGTCTAGCCATACCAGATCTCAGATTGTATTATATAAAGGCAATTATCAAAGCATCTAATACTGGCTAAGAAATAGAGTGGTGAATCAGTGGAATAAATTAGATACAAATTACATTATAGTAAATAACTATAGCAATCTAGTGTATAATAAATCCAAAGACCCAATCTTTTGGAACAAAAATTCGTTATTTGACAAAAACTGCCAGAAAAACTGGAAAAAAGTACGGTAGAAGCTAGACATAGATCAATATCCTATACCATAAACTAAAAGGAGGTAGAATTGGGTATATGATTTGCACATGACAGACGATACTATGAGCAAATTAAGAGAACATGGAATAGCTTGTCTGCCAGATTTATGGGCAAGGAAGAATTTAAGACCAAAAAAGATATTGACAGCATTAAAAAATATAAAATAGATAAGTCTTTGAAATTTGATTAAATGAAGAGGTAGGGGGAACCACAGAGGTGGCCCATAGAGGCAGCAAGATAGAGCAGAGGAGAGACGAGTCTAGAGTCAGGAAGCCAAATAAAATTAGATCTCGACATTTACTAGCTGTTGAACCCTTAGGGTTAAACTATCGGACTGATTTTTTGCATATGCAAACTAGGCCCATCTTTGCTTTAATTCTTACTTAGCCTTAAATCATTGAACTGAGACCTGAGAAAGACCTTAAAAAATCCAAGGTCTCACACTGGATCCTAGACCAGTTGTCCTGAGCTACATCTTGCCACTGGACCCAGATGACTCTGGAGGAGAGAGTGAGGTTGATGACTTTGCACAGCCCTGCCTTACTTAAATCCAATTCAGTTGCACTTCAAGACATCTCCTTCCTGATGTCATGGTCTGCTTTGAAAAGCAATGACAAACAACAACAATCTGAATAAGTCACTGTCTGCCTCAATTCAAATGAAAAATGGGAATAAAAATGGCATTTACTTCCCCTAGTTGTTGCAAGGATCAGATGAAAAAAATATTTACAAAATCCTTACACAGTGTCAGAAACACAGTAGGGACTTAACCATTTCTTCCTTCCCTCCTTCCTTCCTTCCTTCCTTCCTTCCTGCTTCCTTCTCTCCTTCCTCCTTCCCTCCCTCTCTTTCCTTCCTTCATTCCTTCCCTCCTTTTTTCCTTCCTTCCCTCCTTCCTTCCTTCCTTCCCTCCTTCCTTCTTCCCTTCCTTCCTTTCTTCTTTCCTTCCTTCCTTCCTTCCTTCCTTCCTTCTTTCCTTCCTTCCTTCCTTCCTTCCTTCTTCCCTTCTTCCTTCCTTCCTTCCTTCTCTCCTTCATTCCCTCCTTCCCTCTCTCCTTCCTCTCTTTCCTTCCCTCCTTCCTTCCTTCCCTCCTTCCTTCCTTTCTTCCTTCCTCCTTCCTTCTCTCCTTCCTCCTTCCTTCCCTCTCTCTTTCCTTCCTTCCTCCTTCCTTCTTCCTTCCTTCCTTCTTCCTTTCTTCCCTCCCTCCTTTCTTCCTTCTTTCTTCCTTCCTTCCTTCTTTCCTTCCTTCCTTTCTTCCCTCTCTTTCCTTCCTTCCCTCCTTCCTTCCTTCCCTCCTTTCTTCCTTCTTTCTTTCCTTCCTTCCTTCCTTCCTTCCTTCCTTCCTTCCTTCCTTCCTTCCTTCCTTTATTTTTCCCTCCCCAGAGAAAAGAGACTGTTTTAACTTTGGTCTTACCTTGGTGTCATCCAATATCAGTTCTTTTCTGAATAGGACTATTTCCCTTTGTGAGTAAGAAAATCTCTATATTCTCATCAGAATGTCTAGGTGAGACCAGAGGACTAATATAGGGAGGTCTCCCCTTTGAGATAGAATTGGAATAGAATACAGAATATTCTCTATTTACCCAACTCTATACAACTAATTTTTCTTTTAATCTCTAAGATTACTGTTTCTGGGGAGATGTTTTCACCCAACTCAAACCACCGTTTTTGTACATTTCCTTCACAATATCATGGGCTTCCCAGGGAATAGGGTAAAACTAATGAACCTTATCTTAGAATAAGTTTTTTCAAATGCATTAAGTAAAATAAACAGAATTACAAAGATATATCCAAATATTGTTATAAAAATATAAAATTATATGTAATTAAATATTTACATATAAATATAAAATAAACAAATTAATATAAAATATTAAACAAAAAACTTAATCCCTGGGGTTTAGAATGAACTCCTAAGCAACAATAGGGGGAAAAAGATTGAAAGATAAACTACATCTAAAGTTGATGGTCTATAATGGCTTTTATAGATTTCTTGATTAGTTGTATATTTTATGCGAAGCTGGCTTCTTGGTCACTACTCTGCTTAACACATCAGAAGTCACCCTGTGAGGTGGGAACAAGTAAGAATGATGAAAACAATACAAACTTACTGTCTAAGAGGAAAGGATATTCAAAACAGATGAATTATGGGTATCTGATAAGGGCCAGTCAAAAAAGAGTTAGGTCTTTTAAATATTTTTGGGAGAAAGAAGTCTCAGGAATGACACTGACATCTTTTGTTTTTCTTCTTCTAGATAATGTAATCATTTTATTAATAAGGCCATCAGGTTAATAATAAGAGGATAGTCATTTGGCCATCTCTCTTAAACCAAAGACAATCATGGCAGTGGCAAGATTCACAGCTTATATATTCACATAATCTTTCCAAGTAATAAAGGGTTGCTAGTGACATCAGGTCACCTTTGGACAGAAAAATTGTACTCAGAGCACCTGCAGCCTTGGGATATCTAGACAAAATGAACACAATGGGCTTCCCCACCTTAGATTAAATTCCTTGCAAGGTTGGGTGAGGTCTAACCAAAATGAGGAGAATTAATACAATTTCATTATCAGTAATGTCTTTCAGGAAAATTGAACTTTTTAAAATGAGGAATTTACAAAAATAAAAGGGAATCTCCCCAAGATATTAGTTATTAATAATCACTTCTCTCTTCCCCTATTTGATTCTATTGAGAAGTAATAAATCAATAACTGATATGACAAACATTTCATCAAAGAATTCTAACTATGGGACTTATGAAGGGAGACAATGTGGGGGTAGAGAAGAAAAAGATGGATGGGGCAATCTTCTTTGATAAGTAGACCTTACAGATGAAAGGTGCAAAGGGAAAAAGTAAATAGGAAAATAAAATTCATAGATATGTTGGGAAAATCTGATGCATTCTTATGGTTTGGGTGACACTGACATCTCTTCACACACTTTTTTTTAATTAAGCATTTTTTTTTTTTTTGCCCTTAGCAGAATTTCAATTAGAAGTAGATGTACTGAGTGAGATCATTTTTAGACCATTGGCTGACTGTAAATCAGCTTTAAGCAATTAGTCGCTGGACAGCTCCAATAATCCTTTCACCTTTCTTTCTTCCCCTGGGAAAAGACTTGAAATCTTAGCTGCAATTCTGAAAGAGAAGGCAAGTGATTCTTGAACTCAAATGGTAGTATCAATTAAGACTTTGAGGGAACATCAATTTATACTTAGAATATATTTCCTGAGATATTTTCTAAGGAAAGATCTATAGAAAATATTTCTAGTAAAAGGCATTATTCACAAAAATTACCAAAGAATTACAGCATACCCAGAGAGAAAACTGATAAACTTTGAATATTGACTGAAGTATAGTTTTAAAACTTCTTTTATTTCTTTTTGCCTGTGTTTTATTTTGTGATATAGTTAATATGGAAATATGTTTTGTATGACTTCACATGTATAATATCAAATTTCTTCCTTTCTTAAAGAGAGGTGAAGAGAGGGAGAGAAAGAACTGGAAACTCAAAATCTTTTTAAAAAAAAGAATGTTTTAAAATTATTTTACATGCAATTGAGAAATACTTAATGAAAGAAATAAAATATATTGAAAAAATAATTACAGCATATGCATTCCATGTAACTAGCAAAGGTCCTAGATAGGAAACATGAAGAAAAACCTGGTTCACAAAACTTATAGGTCCATACTCTTGATACTGGTATTCTTTTTGCCTAATTAGTAGAGACTACACATCTCCTCTCTTAAGAAAGGGTCTGTCTCCTCACCAGCTAGCTCTTCTCTTCCTTTTTTCCTATTGAATTATTTCTGAAGCAACTCAAAGGTAATTTTGATAACTTGACTCAGTTGCTCCAGAGAAGTATGGGAGGTGAAAATATAAGGAGAAAAACTTGGAGTGCCCTTTGAACCTCAAGATTTCTTAGATCACAAGATCATAGATTTAGAGCTAGAGGAAAATTTGAAGGTTCAATTCCATCATTTTGTAAGTGGGGAAACAAAATCACAAAAAATTCCAATGATTGGCTCAAGATCATACAAGTCTGAGAAATGTCAGGGATGACGTTTAAATCTAAAGTAATCTTACTTCAAAACCAGTGTTCTTTTCACCATATTATGTTAGAGGGATACCATGTGTTTTGGGAGAGCTGTAACAAATGGTGCTGACTCACTCTAAGTCTCCAGGTGCAAAGAACAGACCAATTTGAGTGGTGTAAGAAGTAAACATTTCCATAGTACATCTGTGTGTGCAACAAGAAAGTTTCATTAAAATGGGGGTTATTCTGATCTTGAGGTGTGCTTTTGATCTGTAACTCTCTGTGGTCCAGTTTAAAGAAAGACTTCTGTGTAAAGTTTGTCACAAATACTTTCCCTAGAGGTGCAGAATTGCCAGTGAGCAAAAAAAAAAGATTTGAGCTAAAGAAAACAGAAGATTGAAGGACAGCAATGTTGGGAGATGAACTGTTGCAAGAGTAGAAAACATAATGAGGCAGCTAAGTAGAGCAGTAAATAGAGTGCAAAGACTGGAAGACTGAGTTCAAGTCTAGCTTCAGACACATACTACCTGTATGACCCTGGGCAAGTCACTTAACTCTGTCTGCCTCAGTTTCCTCATCTGTAAAATGAATTAAGAAAATGAGGACCACTGCAGTCTATCTGTCAAATAAACCCGAAAAGAGGAGACTTACAAAAAGTCAGACAGGACTGAACAATAACAAAAAGAAAACAGTCCTCAAGCAAGATCTGAGAAAAAAATAATCACTGGCCTGGAGCTAAGGAAAGCTATTAAAGGCAAAATACATATAAACAAATAAATAAAGAACAGAAGCTCAAAATACCCCTATATGCTGGAGCCCCGCTTAATGAAATACTATAAGAGATTTCACAATGATTTGAATATACAAAGAAAAAAGATGCATGGTTAAAAAAAAAAAGGTTCTGGGAAAAGGGAAAGAATTTAACTAAATAAAAAGAAGATGGACGTTGTGAAGGTGATTTAGTAAGCACTGGACTTGTGAAATCCTGAAATTGAATCTGGTAAAAATAAATTTGGGAGAATTTGAAGGAAAAAATGGAAGAAAATCAACTTGGACAGAAGGAAAAGAAGGGTTCAGTATGATGTCTGACTTGGTCTAAAGAAGAAAAAGAACTGAGGAGGAAAGAATGGAAGGGAGAGAAGGGAGTTGGAAAATAAGTACCAAAAAGCTAGGGTATTCTCCCTAGGGGAAAGAAATTGAGTATGACAGTTAAGGACATTAAGGGTAAGGGGAACTAATTGGCACAACAGGTAGAATCAGAAGGACCTGAGCTCAAATGTAACCTCAGACCCTTATTAGTAGTTAACTCTAGCCAAGTCACTTAAACCATTGCCTCAAAAAAAATATTAAGAGTTGTTAAAAATGTGTAAATGTATTAATGAGTACTTAAAAACAAAATTGTAAATATCCATAAGCAGTTTGAAAGAATTTCCATCAGAGACTGATTAAACAATGTTATTGTTTTTGTTTTTCTAATACAATGTTATTGAATTTCTAACCCGGCCAATGACCCTCTACTAGGGTGAAAAGCCAAACTGACTTTGTTCCTAGAAGAAAAGCTAGCTGAAGGAATGCTTCTCTACACTCAAGGTTATCAGGAACAATGAGGTGTTCCTCAATATACCTTGTGAGTGGGGTCTTTCATGTAGGAAATATAAAAGGGAGAAAGATAAAATGGCCAAAGGGAAATCTGACCTGTGATCTTAGATTGGAGAATGAAAGCATGTTGCACTGGGAAAAGGAAAGTAAGAAGGGTACATTATTCAGAAGAAAACGGAAAGGTAAAAGTAAGGAGAGGAGGCTAAATTGTATATTAAGAAGACACCTTCATATGAGAAAGTCTAAAAACTAAAAAGTACTGTAAAGAGTAATCAGATGGAGAAGAAGGCAAAAATGGAAGTGATTTTTGTCACTGAAATATATTACAAATAATTTAAACAGAAACAAGAAATATGAGGAATTTGGAAAACACATCACAAGCTTGGCACAGGGGCAAAATACAGCACTGAGAGAGACCTTCAATTATCCAGACATCTGCTTATTAATAATTTAATCTAGGACTGGTATGAACTGATTCAGAGGAAATTAAGCAGAATCAAAAGAATAATTTATCAAAATGAACATAAAAAGTAAAGGAAAACATATCAAATGACATCTGAACTTTGAGCAATTAAGTTATTATTTCAGAGGACTGATATCCTACAGAATAACTTCTCTTAGGAGATGGTAGATATGGTCATCATGTTGTGAGATATATATATATATATATATATATATATATATATATATATATATAAACTACTTACTGTACTTAACTATATTAGTATTACGGATTGATATGGATCTAGGAGAATCATTTGGAAATAATAGTAAATAGTAAAAAAGGAATATATATATTTAAATTTACAAATGATTTTATCCTTCAAAAGATAGAAGAAATAACAAGGGAAAGTTTCATTCTGAATCTGATTCTCAGTAATTGGGAAGAGCTGATTCTTGGGGTGACAATGATGGTAAACTTGGAGAAAGATGGCCACCACCTCATAGACTTTGTAATAGAGAACAAGAAGAAAGGCAAATTCTGAGATGCACTCTAAGTTTTTAAGGAATAGATTTCAGAGTTCAAAGGAAGGATAAATAAGATGTGATAGGACTAAAATTCTACAGAGGAAGCTCCCCTTCCCAGGAGAGATTAAAAAAAAAAATTCATAAGAATGAAATTCTGAAGATACAAAACTAAACAGTTCTGATGAGGAATAAAAATCTAAAGTTGATTGAAGAGTTGGTCATTCATGCACAGAAACATCATCAATTTATTAAGTTAGAAATTATAAATTTATCAAATTAGACCTCTTAGATGCAAACAAGGTCAAGTAACAATGTGACATGGTACTGTAATAATAGTGAGAGAATTTTTGGGTACTAGGAAGCTAAGGTAATTGCCTCTACAGCATATGGGAGTCCTAGAAAAGGGAATCCAATTCAAGATACCATCTCTGGAGGGCCAAATCCATTTATAACTACAGCTCAGTAGTATCTGTAAATGTGTTTGTTTTCACTAGCCAGCAAAAACCAACTAGTTCAAAGCAAAGAGATAATGAAATAGCATAGTAAGAAAAGCAGTAATGGAGTAGCTCTCCCATCCTTTCTTCCTCATTCCCACCCCCCTGCACAATCCTGGATATACTCTCCTATAGATATACATGCTTTCAATGGAAAAAGTAAATAAGTAAAGGGATCATATATGGGGATGGGATGGGCAAGGGAAGGGTAGAGAACCATCATTTATTTATTTATTTTTTAAAGTTTAGATTATACTTATACATTCTTTTTTTTTCTACATATTTCCATATGATTCTACATGTTGGGAGAGAAAAATCAGAACAAAAAGGAAAAAAAAAACCATGATAAAACAGAAGGAAAAAAAAAGATGAAAATAGTATACATTGATCCACATTCAAGCATCTTTTTTCTTTCTCTGGATGCAGATAGTATTGGGAATTAGGTTGGCATCTATGTGCCAGGAACTAAGTACTTTTTATAAATATCGTCTCATGGACTTGGTTCTTTTCAACAATGAGGTGATTCAAGGCAATTTCAATAAACTTGTGATGGAAAGAGTCATCACACCCAGAGAGAGAACTATAGAGACTAAATGTGGATCAAAGCAGTTTTTTCATCTTTTTTTGTTGTTGTTTAGTAGTTGTTGTTTTTTTCTTTTTCATGTTTTTCCCTTTTGATCTGATTTTTCTTGCACAGCATGATGAATATGGAAATATATTTAGAAGAATTGCGCATGTTCGACCTATAGTGGATTGCTTGCTGTCCAGAGGAGGGGGAGAGAGAAAAATTTGGAACACAAGGTTTTGCAAAAGTAAATGTTGAAAACTATCTTTGCATGTATTTGGAAAAATAAAAGGCTACTAAAAATAAGAAAGGAAAACAATAATTTATTTTGATCCTTTCAACAACCTAAGGAGGTGAAGGGCTATTATTATCCTCATTTTACATTGAGGAAACTGAAGCAAATAAAAGTTAAATGCAGCTGACAAATGTCTGAGACCAAATTTGAACTCTGGTGTCTTGACTCAGAGCCTAACATTCTCTCCACTGTGCTACATTTAGGGAATAAATGTGGCCAATATACAAACAGGGAGGGACTGCTCACATCTTCTACAATACAGTTCTGGTTTGGAGGGTCTATCCTCTATCTAGAACAGAAAATATCAAATATAGAGGCTGTTTCTCAGTGTTTCATGACATGAATGGGGAGGAGGTCCCAAAACTTCTCCCCAGTCTCTCACCAGGTGTCAAGGAGTAACAAAATCAAAGAGAACCAAAGATAATGAGCTGAAGCTAACTCAGACCTTTAAAAAAAAAAAAAAAAAAAAAGGAGGAAAAAAAAGGGCATTCCGCATTTCTAGCTATACAATCAAAAAAGGCTCTTCCTAACCATGTGGTTAGCAGACAGCAGCCAGATACAGACCAAAGTATACGCACATTCTGCAGTCTCTCAAGTATTTCCATTCCATGTGGTCCTTGACTCATCCCAAAGCAGGCTCTCCCACCTCTCCCAGATGGGAAGATTGCATCAGCCCAGTATGCTGATGCATTCTGCCTGTGTGCCAGTCCCCATTACCTCTATATCCTAAAATCATAGCCGCCTAAACTTTTAGAGCTGGAGAGGATCTTGGAGATTATTTAATTTAATGTCCTAAATTATTTAGAAGTGAGAAAACTGAGGTCCAGATTCCCTTAAAGTGACAAGACTACAAAGTAGGGGTGTGAGGGAGACTCTAATCTAAATGTGCACTTAATTCTGAGTCCAGTGTTTTTAAAAAAAAAAAAAAAAAAAAAAAAAAACTTGTATTTATTCACATCATTTGTTTTTATATCACTTTCATTTATAAATCTGTTCCTTATCCTTTCCCTCCCCAGTGAACTACCTTTTTATAACAAAACAGAATCTTTTTAAACCTTTAAACCTTTAACTTTAAAAGAACCTTTAAAACCTCTTTAAAACAGAAAAAAAATTCAACACAACCAATATTCTCCAAAAAAAAAAGTGTTTTTTTCCTTTAATTTTTTGAGTGGTTAAGCATGTTCATTATAACTACACAATGTTGAGGGAGTTTGGGGGTGGGGTGGGGTAATAATGTTGCTTGTCCTAAGTGTACTGCTCTACTTGGGAAAAATCTAAAGTCCCAGAATGCCTCTTTTCTTTCCATTTGTCTAAATTCTTCCATCAAGAAACAGCTCTGGTTCATCTCTCCATGGAGTCTTAGCCCTTGCTGATTGTTCTCCTTCTGAGTTCCTGCTGTAGCAACCTTAGCTCTCAGACTTAGATTTCAAACTTAAGTTCAAAGCATTCTTCTACTTACATTGCAACGACATCTGACTTTGTGACCCCATTTGGAGTTTTCTTGGCAAAGATATCTGAAGTTGTTGTCATTACCTTCTGCAGCACATTTTATAGATGAGAAAACTGAGGCAAATAGG
Organism: Antechinus flavipes; assembly: GCF_016432865.1. NCBI lineage: Eukaryota > Metazoa > Chordata > Mammalia > Dasyuromorphia > Dasyuridae > Antechinus > Antechinus flavipes. The sequence goes on along the minus strand of NC_067401.1, from coordinate 140,657,643 downwards.
ATTAAATGACTTGCACAGGATCATACAGCTACTAAAAGTCTGAAACTATATTCAAATTCCTCCTGACTGTAAAACGTGGCTGCACCGGGTTTTTTTGTTATTGTTTTTTTTAATATGTAGGCAATTTTTTTGTTATAACTTTTTATTGACAGAACATGTGCCTGGGTAATTTTTTACAACATTGTCCCTTGCACTCACTTCTGTTCCGACTTTTCCCTTCCCTCCCTCCACCTCCTCTCCTAGATGGCAGGAGTCTCATACATGTTAAATATGTTATAGTATATCCTAGATACAATATAAGTGTTTTAGGCAATTTTTTAAAGAGGGAGAAAGTTCTGAAGGTGAGTGATATCAGTTCATCCAGGAAAGGAGGAAGAGGAAGTGAACAGAAGATAAATTCCCCAGGTTCTAGAGCAGCAGCAAAGGTCTGTCCAACAATATCTTTATGTAAGGAAATCAGTGAGCCAGATAAAACTTCTCCTCATTATATTTACTTTAAGATAGCAGTGTCTTTCCCTTTCAATTAAGTGGCTGCTGGCTTGGTGTGAATCTTGCCTAAGCCTCTACTCTCTGTGTGGTTCCAAAGTTCCCAGGATTCCTTTGTTCCACAGCTTTTGCCTCCTGTGCTTATTTGGTCCCTCCTTTCATTTGGGAAAAACTACATTTCTGATCATTCCTTTTGCTTACAAGTGACTACACTTGTATTCCAAGAGCTTTGTATCCCTTTAAAGGGCAAAACGGTTTTCAATTCCCCAGCCAAATCAAAGTAAATGAATCAATTTATTTATTTATCAATTTATTTATGAGTCATTTATTAAACACCTAGTATGTTCCAAACACTGTATTAAGCTCTGAGAATACAAAGAAAGGCAAAAAATCAGTCCTTATTCACAAGGAGCTCTCAGTCTAATTGAAAAGACAATATGCAAACAGGTCAATACAAACAATACATAAATAAGATAAATTGGAGATAATATCATATGAGAAGTGCTAGCTTTAAGGAGGATCAGGAAAGCTTTCTTGTGGAAAGTGGGGTTTTAGCTGAGATTTGAAGGAAACCAGGAGGCAGAGGAGAGGAGAGAAAGAATTCCAGTTATTGGAGACAGCTAGTGAAAATGCCCAGAGACAACAGATAGAGTGTTTTGTTAAAAGAATATCAAGGAAAACATAGTTATTGGATTGTAAAGAACAAGGAAGACAGGAGGGGATAAGAAGAATGGAAAGATAGGGTTAGGTTCTGAAGGACTCAGAACACAAATTGAAGATTTTATATTTATTTCAGGAGATAATAAGGAGTTTACAAAATGGAGTCACACAAAATGTGTGTGAGAGAGAGAGAGAGAGACCGAGAGACAGAGACCGAGAGACAGAGAGAAGGAAAGAGAGACAGAAAGAGAAAAAGAGAGGGAGGGAGGGGGGCAGAGAAAGAGACAGACAGAGACAGAGAGAGAGAAAGAGAAAGAGAGACAGAGACAGAGAGACAGGGAGACAGAGACAGAGACAGAGAGACAGGGAGATTGAGATTTTGGACATGGGGTTTTGGGTTTTCTCTCACTCTGTCTTCTCACTTTATCTCCATTTCTACATTGGGCTCTTAGATGTCCAACTTTTCCACACTGAAAACATCGACGAGTTTCTCTAGAAGTCCCTTGCCAAGAGGGACTCTGTCTTCCCATATTCATCATAGTTTGGGTATAATAAGCATTTGTGCCCACTGTGGCACAGGGTCTTATGATCTCCTCCAAAGGAGCATCTTTGTCTAGCCCCCATATAATTCTTTTGCAAACCTCATTGGCATTTTCCTTAGCCAAATGTCTAGTCATTATTTCTGTTGCTGCATTATCTCCAGTGGTTCTTATTACAGCTGTTTGTAAACGTCCCACAAAATCTGCAAAAGGTTCATTGGGACCTTGCTCTATTTTTGTGAAAGCATTATTTCCATCTTTCTGTCCAGGGAGAGAATTCCAAGCTTTTATTGCAGCCTTAGAAATTTGCTCATATACTGTTATGGGATAATAAATCTGTTCTGAACTCTCTGCATACTGACCTTGACCAGCTAGTTGGTCAAAAGTGATTTGTACAACAACCCCTGTTTGCCTATTGCGTTGGGCTTGAATCCTACATAATTCATGAACTCCGAAAGCCACAATAAATTTTGTCCAGGTTCTAGACATGTTCTGGCTATGGATTTCCAGTCATTCGGGGTTAAGATTTCATAAGACAAATTATCTAATAACATCTTCACATAAGATGATGTAGCCCCATAAAGAGTGCAACCCTTTTTCAAATCTTTAATTTTTTCCAAATTAAAAGAGACAGAGACAGAGACAGACAGACAGAGAGGAATGAAGAAGAAGGGAGGGAGAGGGAGAGGCATGGACAGACTATTGTCCCTCATACAAACTATTCCTTAAAGATGGTTATTTTTATGTATATGAATTGATGCAGAGTGAAGTGAGCAGGACCAATAGAATATTGTACACAGAAAGAACAATACTGAATGATGATCAACTGTGAATGACTTAGCTTTCTCAGCAATACAATGATCTTCCAAGACAAAGAACTCATGATGAAAAAATGCTATCCACATCCAGAAAAAAAGAATTGATGGAGTTTGAGTGAAGATTAATGCATACTATTTCTTACTTTGTTTTTTCATGTTTTTTTTTCCTTTCAGTCTGTTTTCTTTTACAATATAACTAATATAGTAATATGTTTTGCATGATTAAACATATATATCATATATCTCTCCATGTTCCCCACTCCCAGAGTGGTTGGTTGGGCTTGGTCAACTTAGAAAAACACTTGTCTGAGCTTCTGTAATTGAACATACTTTGGATAGCTTCCCAAATCCAAAGCTAGTGTATTCAGGAAAATGCTTATAGCCACTTAGAAATGAAATTATTGCCACCAATTGGCTGTATGATCCCAACTCACTTAATACACCAGTTAACTGCTTCCATTTTCTTCCACTAAAGTCCTCCTTCTTTTTGCAATGCCCCATAAACTGAAGTAATTGTGGGTCCTCAAAAGCTACAATAAAGTGCAAGGTTTGGCAGATCCAACAAGATGAAAATGCTTCAGGGATAGAAGCAGTGATATCTCTTGCCCTAGGATCAGTCAAACTATGCTCATTACCATTCTGGCCACTGAAACTCTTGAAGACCATTTACTAAATCATCAAAGACTTGGAATCCTCATTTCAATCTGTGTGGGTAACTTTTTGTTTTCACTTATAAAGCACTTGTTTGTTGATGCCATTTCATTCAATCCTGTGATGTAGGAGACAATCATTATCCCCATTCTATAGATAAGGAAGCTGAAACTCCAACTTGCCTTGCCTTAAATGACATTAAAATATAAATGGCAGAGAGGACACTGGAATTCAGGACTTCAGACTCCCCAGTTTTAAGATTTAGAACTGGAAGGGACTTTAGAGATAATCTCATCCAACCCCTTCTATCTTATAAAGGGATCAAGTGAACAAGTGATTCCCTCGGGATCACATAAGTAGTAGATAGTATTCAAATCCAGGTTTTCCGACTCTAAACCCACCCCTCACAACTTGACCCCTTCCTGTTTTTCTATTTTTACGCTTTACTCCTCTCCATGCAACTTTATGATCCAGCAACATCTGCAACAAACAGGAAAGCTCTCACAAGGCAAGTGTTCACATGAAGGTCAGAAGAAGCAATACGAGGATGTTCTCAAGGTTTTTCTGAAGAACTCTGGAATCCATTACGAACCAAAATGACATCACAATACTAGAATCCAGTTGCAGTGTGGTCAGACTAATATGAGCTCTGAATGCTCAACTACAGATGGTACCCAAATAGTCCCTAAGAACATTTGGGATGGATTCTCTAATTTTGTTCATCTCACATACTATATCTCGACTTTGACATAATGATGTCATTTTGATGTCTTTGAGAATGAAGGACAACCAATCTCTTTAATGGCTGCTCTCCATACCTGGAATGTTCTCCTTCCCTTACGCTATTAGTTTCCTGTCTTTCTTCACATTCAGTTCATATCCCACCATCTGCATGAGGCTTTTCTTGGTCCCCCTACCCCTTTCCTAGTGCCTTCCCTCTGAGATCACCTATCTTTGTGATTTTATGGAAATTTTCTTGGTAAAGACACTGGAGTGGTCTGACATTTCCTTCTCCAGTGGAGCTTCCAAATAGAGACTAAATGTCTTACCCAGAGCTACACAGCTACTAAGTTTCTGAGGTTATATTTAAACTCAGGTCTTTGAGACCCCAGGTCCAGCATTCTATCTACTGAACCATCTAGTTGCTCCTTGTTGTTTGTGTGAGCTCCTGGAGGAAAGGAGCCATATTTTTTGACTTTTCTTATATCTTTAGTATTTAACACAGTGAATGGCACACAGTAAACTCTTTTTTTAATTGTATTTTGTTTTTCTAAATACATGCAAGATAGTTTTCAATATTCACCTCTGCAAAACTTGGTGTTCCAAATTTTTCTCCTTCTCTTGCCTCAATCCCTTCTCTCCAAGACAGTAAGCAATCTAACATAGGTTAAATATGTGTAATTCTTTATAGTAAACCTTTAATAATTGTTTATTGACTAACTAATTGCTCTTTCTATTATTATTACATCATTATAACACATGACACAATGCCCCCCTTCCCTTTGGGACTTCAATTTTCTCATCTATAAAACAAATAGAGGGATTGACCTAGATCTTGAGTTCTTCACCTAGATAAATTTTAAGGGATTCATGAACATGGATGAGGGGAAAATACACATCTTTATTTTCATTAATCTTTAATTGAAATTGAGCCTTCAATTATAAATGTAGGTAACAAATATTCCTCTGAATGGATCCATAGGATTCTTTAGGCTGTTAAAGGAATTCATGCACAAAAATGAAAAAATAGAGAAAATTAAGAATCACTAGACAATTGCTCTGAAATGCCGTTATTCTACCACGTTGCTCTTTTCATTCATTGATGATTCAGTCTTTCCTGGAAACTGGGTCTGGCACCCACTTGCTGTAGTGAAAAGTTGGAGGCAGCAGAGGGTGCTGCAGGCTAACATTCTGGAACACACTTGTGTAACGGGATCAGCATCCATTCCACGGATTTCTAAGATCGAAGGCATTTCTCTAGGGCTAGATCATTCCTTCTTCTCCAGATGGTGCTCCACCCATTGGTGAGCTCTCCTCCCCTTGCTTTACTGTGTTCTCAAGGCGGCTCTTTTCAGGATTTGGCTCTGTTCCCCACTCAGAAGGAGGTCTATCCTTTAGGAAGGGGGTGAGAAAGTTCAGTGACTTGCTGTTGTCTCCAACAAAGAAAGCAAAAAAAGAAAAATTTTGCTCAGCAGGGAAACTGTTCATGACTGGGAGCTGGGAGTATTGGTGGTCTGAAATATCCTCCAGCCCTGAGTCACTAGGATGCTTGATTTGTGTGTGCTACCATGCCCTCAAAAAAAAAAAATCTGGGATGTTAAGAGGGTGACAAAAAAGGGGACAAATCCTGTGCATTATTGATGCCCAACTCTGGATCCACTAACACTGAAGCCTTTAAGCCCAGCAGAATTATGGTCCTAGGATCATAGATCTATAAGTGAAAGAGAACTCAAAGGTCATTTGATTCCATTCCCTTTTTTTTTTTAATAGATGAGGAAACTCAGCACACAGAGGATATTTTTCAAGGTCATACCTATAAGCAAGTTACAATTTGAACCTAAATCTTCTGACTAAATCCAATGGTCATTTCAAAAGCTACAGGAAAAATAATTTTTTTTCCTTTTTCTTTTCTTTTTAAAAATTTTTAAAAATTAAAGCTTTTTATTTTTTAATTAATTGATTTTTAACACACAATGCTTTATGAATAATATTGGGAAAGAAAAATCAAAGCAAAAGAGAAAAACCATGGGAGAGATTTTTTAAAAATCGAAAAAAGAAGTGAACATAGCATATTTTTATTGACATTCAGTCTCCTTAGTTCTTTTTCTGGATTATAATTTTTATTTTTAAAGCATATGCATAGATAACTTTCAACATTCACTTTTGCAAAACCTTGTGTTCCAATTTTTTTTCCTTCTTTTCTTCCTCCCCTAGATGGCAAGTAATCCAATATGTTAAATGTGTGAAATTCTTTTTTTTTCTTTTTTTTGTTGATGTAATTGGGATTAAGTGACTTGCCCAGGGTCACACAGTCAGGAAGTGTTAAGTATCTGAGGTCATATTTGAACTCAGGTCCTCCTGATTTCAGGGCTGATGCTCTATCCACTGCACCACCTAGCTGCCCCTGTGAAAAGTATTTAGCCCCATTATCACAGATTCAAATTCTACCACTTAAAAAAAATAAAAACAAAAAATAAATACCATCTCTTACACTGACTGCTTATATGATCATGCACATAATGTTTAGCCACTCTGGACCCCCAAAAAGAGGACAGAAGAAGATGGATAAATAGTGATGGGAAAGAGGAGGATCACAGGAGGTCAGAGGGGGAAGAAATGTCCTTGACCCCCTCTTCCCAACTCCTCCTCTCTCAGACTCTCAAATTAGTTCATCTGGGGAGAATCAGTGACCTGGAGCCATGACCTCTGCAGACCCTTTTCTGAGAGCTCCGTCCCTTTACCACTGAGAAAAGGCCTGGAGTCTGGCAGCAGAAGCCATCCCAGAGCCCTGCCCTTCACATGCAGGAGATGAAATCTTCACGTCAGCAGCCGCCCCCACTCCCAGACACCCACATAATCCCTTTCTCCAAAGAACATGCCCAGAGGCGAGGGAAGAACTTGCCTCATTTCACCTTTTCCAAGTGGAAGAAACCACAGTCTTCCAGCCGATTCCCCCCCCCCCCCCCCCCCCCCCATCTCTCTAGTCAGCCTCCTGGCATTCAGTGTCTGGATGTTTTGGAAGGAGGTTAGTATCCTGGGACCGAACGCTTGGCTGATATAAGCCAGGTGCTTCTAGGTTTGGATTTGTTTTTTGTTTGTTTTTTTTTAATTTCCCTCACAATGAGACTGCCTTTTTCTTTCTCTAAAAGGTCCTGGTCTATTCTTTCCAGAATAGGATATAAATAAAAATGACGCCCTCTCGGGGTACATCTGAGGTCCCTGCATTGAGTGTAAGGTATATATGGCAATGGCACATGGCTGATGAGCGGACACCAGGAAGAACAAGATTCAAATTCTACTTCTTAAAAAAATTAAATAAAAACAAAAAATAAATTCTACCTCTTCCCCTTACTGCTATGTAACCACACGCATACTGTTTAGCCACTCTGGGTCCCAAAAGGAGGACAACGGAGGATGAGAGGGATAAATAGTGTCATGGAAACAATGAACATGAACTTGGACAGATTTTAAGAGATAGGGGAGTATAGAAGGGCCTGGAATGTCCATAGAGTCATTCACAACTGAATGGAGCCAACAAACGACACTCCATCAGGACTAATAAATATTCTGTGGCAGTTGGATGCCCATTGATCTTGCCTTCTCCTTCCCCACAACCACCACCTTGATCCCCTTTTCCTCCAGGTATGATACCTCCTCAAGTCTCTGCTTTTACCCTGAGTTGCTAAAATTCACTTTGTCCAGTGACTGTGAAGTCAAAAACTAAGGTCAAATTTAGCCCAGAAAACTCACTGTGTAAGTCTTTTAACCCTGTTTGCCTCAGTTTTCTGATCTGTAAAATGAGTTGGAGAAGAAAATAACAAATAACTCCAGTATCTTTGCCAACCCCCCCCCCAAAACAAACAAATGGAATCATAAAGAATTGTACACAATGGAATAATGTGACAGTGTTGCCCTCTTTTTACTCAGAGACTTTAATATTTCCTCTTACCCCCATAGCTAATCCTTTCTCCTCTACCTAACCTCTGCAGGTTTTTTCCCTGATGTTTCTTTCTTCATTTTTCAAGTTGCCTAGAACTTCCTAATTCAAATTCTGAGAAAACAACAACAACAACAACAAAAATTGTTCCCTATCACCTGTCCCTGTTTACCCCCTTTCCTACCTCTGAGTCTCCACATAAAGGCTCACCCCTTCGTTATATGGAGAGCAGCCCCCTCCTCCCTAGGGCAGAGGCTGCACGGGGATAAGGGGATGGCAGGTCAACAGCTGTGAAGTTCATTGTTTGGATTATTAAGAAATATCCAATGGAGTTCCAAGCCACAAGAAGCTCTTCCTAGGCAAGATCAGTTCTGGGAACTATAGCTCTGACAGATAACATAGTTAGGCTGTGACTCACTCCACCTCCTCTCTCCCCCACCCCACTCAGTGAGGAAAATTAAATCCCTCCGACTGGACTCCAAACCTGTTGACAGATTGTTCTGTGGGGATGGGATTTGGGGCTGGGGTGAGCAGGAAACACTTCAGTAGAGATTCCTCTTCCCTATATCTGGTTAAGGAAGAGCTGGTGCCTCTGAATCCCTGAGCTTCCCTCCCCACAATTGCCAGCGGATAATAGGGCTTGAAAGGTGGGGAACCTTCCCTGTTTTCCCTCTTCCAGGATAAGTATCTTGAACACATAGCTTTGGTCCAGAATCATCATGAGGAAATATCGAGTTAATTGGGGAAGGAGGGAACCTTGACCTATGACAATAAGAAATTCCAGTGCTGTGTCCCCTCAAGCCACCCCCTCCCATTGATTTCCCTCACTCACCCTAAAGTTCCCCCATTTCTATAACTCTGTTCTACCTCAGCCACAGACTCTAGACTGACAGGTTTTAAATAGTTGGAGGGAAAGAAGGGAGATTCCTTCTTTCGTTTGGCAAGAATTTCCCTCTATCTTGTAAAGCCTTTTGTCTTGGATAATCTCATTGCCAAAAGTCTCTTATCACCTTTTGGTAGAGAATATTTCACTTAAATCATTCTCAGCTTGATCATTCCAATGACTGTCTGGTCATTCCTTCTCTCCCTGTGTTCTACCCCTCCCCTTGCAACCCTTGTTTTAGCCCCTTGTTAATAAAGGCAGCTCACAATGCAGTAGATGGAGAGGAAGGACTGGTATTAGAAAGACCTCAGTTCCAAGACTCAGACACTTAACTGTGTAACTCCAGACAAGTCACTTAACTTCTGCCTGCCTCAGTTTCTTCAACTAAAAAGAGGAGATAATAGCACAGGTGTGTTGTGAGGTTATTGTGATATCATATTTATTTTTTAAATTAAAATTGAAAATTTTTAAAGTGCTTAGCACAATGGGTGATATGTGTGTTATATAAAAATAAAGAGAGAAAACCAGACAGACAGACAGACAGAGACAGAGAGAACATATATAAGATGTTCATTCTCTTGGCAAAGAATTAAACATTGAGGGTATACCCATCAACTGGAGAATGGCTTAACAAGTTGTGGAATATGATTGTAATGGAATACTCTTGCACTTTAAGAAATGGTGGGCAGGATGATTTCAGAATAACCAGGAAAGACTTATATGAACTGATACAAAGTGAATTGAACAGAACCAGAACATTGTATAAACTGACAGGAATACTATTCCATGATTAATTGTGAATGAAGCTTTTTTCAGCAAACAATGATCTAAGACAATCCCAAAGGACTCATGACAAAAATGCAGTTCCTCCAAAGAAAGAACTGATGGAGTCTAAAAGCAGGTGGAAGCATATATTTTTTATTTTCTTTATTTTTTTTTATTTTCAAGTCTATTTTTTTCATAACATGATGAATATAGAAATGTTTTGTATGACTGCAAGGCAAAATCTAATTCTACTTGCTTACCAACTCAGAAGGGAGGGAGGATAAAATTTTGGGATTCAAAACTTTGAAAAACAAATGTTAAAAATTGTTTTCACATGTAATTGGAAAAAAATAAAATATTCTTTAAAACAAAAGCAAACACCCAAAGAAAGAACACTGGGAAACGAATAGGAACTTTTGCATTTTTGATTTTCTTCCCAAGTTATTCTTACCTTCTGAATCCAATTCTCCCTGTGCAACAAGAGAACTGTTCGGTTCTGCAAACATATATTGTATCTAGGATATACTGCAATATATCTAACATATATAGGACGGCTTGCCATCTAGGGGAGGGAGTAGAGGGAGGGAGGGGAAAAATCAGAACAGAAGCGAGTGCAAGGGATAATGTTGTAAAAAATTACCCTGGCATGGATTCTGTCAATATAAAGTTATTATTAAATAAAATAAAATTAAAAATTAAAAAAATAAAATAAAATAAAACAAAAGGAAAAAAGTCTCCTCTTTTCCCTTACCTTTGCCTGATAAAAAGCACCCAGTAAAACAGTAAAAAATTCAGATGTAGTTAATTAGAGAAAAAGATTTTCTAGAATAAGGAATTTTGAGCTATTTGAAATCACAGTATCCCAGAACATAAGAGGGAAAAGAAATCCTTCCCTATAAACTCTGCTATGGATTTTCTATGTAATAATAATGATTATTATTATATAGCAGTATATTGAGTGCTTTATATATGTTATCTCAGTTGGTCTTTACAACAACTTTATTAAATAAGTTATTATCTTCAATTTACAAATGAAAAAACTGAGGCAGACAGAGGTTCAGTACTCCACAGCTAAGAAGTATCTGAAGCAAGATTTGAACTGGTCTTCTTGACAACACATGCAGATGTCCATACTGCACCCTTATGGATGGATGTACATCCATATAATCTATAATACAACCTATGAAGGTCCAAGGGAAGTTCATTGGTCCCCCAAACAGGTTCCCCTTGAGAGCCTCACAAATCACACTCTCCAGAAGAAAAATCCTGAAATGTATCTAAACCTGGGATTTCATTGGCATAGGGGAACTCATGGCATAGGACCTTTACCACTAATGTATAGACTAGAATTTAGTTCTTTCTCAGTTCCAAAGTAATATCACTGTCCAATGCACCATGCTGTTTCTCCCGTCAGGATGAGTTACAGAAGAAAATGTCTCCATTAGGGATCTTTAAGAAAAAGAGAACACTTCGTCTATTTGAATTGGTTTCAGTATTTCTCAAGTATTTCTCAATTCTCAACCAATTCTGAAGGTTATTGCCCAAATCTGAACTGCTGAGTTCTGCACAGTTGTTTTGGGGGGTAGGGTGGGAGTAACTTGGCTTAACAGAAGATTTATGGAGAATGAGGTGGCCAGAGGAAGAATATGAATACCATTGATGTTGACTGTAAGTGGGATGTGTCATGGGATGGAAAAAAACTTGAGAACTACCTATTCCAAGACAGAGATGAATAAGATGACCACAAAAGGCCCCTTTAAGGGAAAGGGACCCACATGTGCAAAAATGTTTGTGGCAGCCCTTTTTGTAGTGGCAAGAAAATGGAAATTGAGTGGATGGATGCCCATCAGTTGGAGAATGGCTGAATAAGTTACCTGAATGTCATGGAATGTTACTGTTTTATAAGAAATGACCAGCAGAATGATTTCAGAGAGGACTGGAGAGCCTTATATGAATTGATGCTGAGTGAAGTGAGCAGGACCAGGAGATCATTGTACACGACAACAATATGATTATATGATGATCAATTCTGATGGACATGGCTCTCTTCAACAATGAGATGATTCAGGCTCATGATGAAAAGAGTCATCTGCACCCAGAGAGAGGACTGTGGGAACTGAGTATGGATCAAAACATAATATTTTCACTTTTTTGTTATTGTTTGCTTGCATTTTGTTTTCTTACTCGTTTTTTCCCTTTCTGATCTGATTTTTCTTGTACAGCATGATAATTGTGGAAATATAGAAGAATTACACATGTTTAACATATAATGGATTATTTTCTGTCTAGGGGAGGGGTGGGGGGAAGGAAGAAAGAAAAAAATTGGAACACAAGGTTTTGCAAGGGTGAATGTTGAAAACTATCTATACATATAGATTTTGAAAATAAAAAACCTTTTTTTAAAAGGCCCCTCTAAGTTGTATGTTTTCTCCTATACCAAAGAAACTAAATGGATTTATAATACCAACAAGCCTACAATATGCCAGGCTACAAGTGTGGCTACATGCTAGGGATACCCAGAAACAATCTCTGCCCTTGGGGACATCAGTTCTATTTGGAGGAATGGAAGCTGCTAATTGATTTTGGAAGAGTATTTTCTCCAAGAGCAGGGAAGGACAAGCCTCTTCCAAGCTAGTTAAGATCCCTCTAAGAACTCTGCCTGTATACCAATTCCCAAACTCCAGGGAAAGACAGGGGAAGACCCTGAGCCTGTACCCTGACTGCCCTCGTGCCTGAAATACTATACCCTTTCACCTCTGAGTTTCCCTGTCTTCCTTCAAGACTAAGCTCAGATCTCACATTCTGCAGAAGATTTTTCTCACTCTGCCTTTACCCACATAGCTTCCCCTCTGAGATAACCTTCTGTCTTTTTGATATATCTTTTGTATGTCCATAGCTATTTATACATGCTCTGCTCTATTGGAATATGAGTTGATTGAGGTCAGGGACCACGTTTTTGCCGTTCTTTATATCCCCAGTGTTCAGGAAAAAATGCTTTTAGACTCTTTTCTCTTTCTCAAAGGAGCAAAAAGTGTGTACTACCCCACCCTCCACTCCTAGATCCACAGCACAGGGCCTGATACACTGAAGGAGTCCAGACTCCAGACATAACCAGCTGCTTTGTAAAGAACGGGAGAGGGGCCACTAAAGTTTAGGGTTCAAGGACCCTTGGCCCCAGGCCCAACATCCTGTCCACATCTTCCACTTTTCACCCCCGTAGGGAGCTCTCTACACCCCCACACTCCTGCCCCTGTGACTTGGAGGCCGAGAGGGGAGCAGGGAGGGTGAGAAGGCTTTTGTTTTCTGAATGATGGAGAAATGATCTGGATTCCAGCATTTCCCCAGAAGACAGAGGCAGCTCTGGATTTCCTGTTGCTCCCAACACAGGCCAGATAATTGGAGACAGATTTTTCAGGCTTGGGTTGGGAGGTGAAGCTTGAAGCACGCAGTCATCAAGGCCTCCTGTGAGCCCACGTGTGCAAGCGTGTGTGTGAGCGGGCGGGGGGCTAGCGTGTGTGTGTGAGCGGGCGGGGGGCTAGCGTGTGCGTGTGGCTGCATTCGTGGCCCTTTCTTTGTTAGAATCCTGACTCTGCCCATGTGAGCATGAGTGCATCTGGGTTAGTTTATTTTCTGATATATGTACATTTGTCTGAGTGTGTGTGGATAGAAAGGCTGGTGTGTCTCCGTGTTTATGTATGTGTATAAATGCTGGAGTGTGTCTGTCTGCATGAGTGGCTGGGGGGGGGGGTTTCCTTTGTGAGGTTAGCGCCAGCCTAGAAAGATCTCCCCAGTTCTTTCAGGATCTTATTACTCAAGGAAAAGGGCTGATGATTAAACATAAAACAGTAATTAAGATTGAAGGGTTGGGTTTTGTTTTAAATCTGGACCTGTGATTTCATTCATTCTAGATGAAAGAGTTCCCTCTTTCAATGAGTCTCAGGGACTATTTATATATAGTCTTTCTGAGCTGTCTATGGCCCTGCCACCATGTTGCATACATATCCACTATATATATGTATATGGATATATAAGTGAAGCAAGGGAAGGCTGCAGTTCAAGCCCTGCCTTTGATGGATCCAGCCTTTTTGACTATGGGCAAGTTACTTAATAGTGTCCTAAAAAGTGGCTCTCTTCAACAATGAGATGATTTAGAAGCTCCATCTACATCCAGAGAGAAGGGGGTAGAAACTGAGTGTGGTTCAAACATAGCATTTTCATATTTTTTTATTGTTGTTTGCTTGCATTTTTTCCTGTTTGATTTGATTTTTCTTGTGCAGCAAGGTAATTGTATAAATATGTATGCATATTAAAAAAAACAGTATCCTAAGTAATATTCTAAATTTATAAAGAGTACAGGAAGAGGGAACTGAAAATGAAAAAAAGAATTAATCTATTTACTGACTGGACTGGGAGAGAGGGGGTACTGTAGAGAAATAGTGAGAGTAGAACAGTCAAGCACAGGACTATGCTGGGAAAGACAAAAGGGAGAAATGATAATCCTTGAGTACCAGTGCTTGGCAAATTGTTACTGCTGTTTAATAATGTCCAACTCTACGAGACATGATTTTCCATTTCCTTCTCTGGTGTGGCCCTATTTTGATAGTTCAGGAACTAAGGTAAATAGGGGTTAAATAATTTGCTTAGAATCACCCAGCTAGGAAATATCTGAGGCTAAATTTGAATTCAGATTTTCCTGGCTCCAAACTTGGGACTCCTAACTGTCTGGCAAATAGCAAGAGCTTTAAAAAATGTTTACTGAATTGAAATAGAGGGCTGACATTCTGTTCTGGCATTTCTGCTTTCAAAGTGTGTTTAGGGAGGATTCAGCAGATGTGAAGTACAGGAGATTCCCTTTTCCTTCTCTAAAGATTCAAAGCATACTTTCTACAATCCTTTCTTCCTCACTCCTTTATGCATATTTGCATATATTGATATCATAGTACCTATGAGATCTAGGGAGGTTGTAGCCTTAAAGTCACACAGCACATCTTAGGTGGAGCCAAAAGTTGATTGTAGCTCTCTTTTCCATCACTCAACCCAATATTCTCTGAAATCAATTATGATTTTGTTTTCAATGTTAATTCAGTGGACAGAACACTGATATTCCCAAAGGCCACCAGACAAGTTCCTCTGGAATTGAGGGACTATAGAATCATAACTTTTTTATTGTTGATTTTTTTTTCTGATTATACTTGTACATTCATTTTTTTTTAACACAGGATTACAACTTTAGAAATTACTAAATCCACCTCCTCCATTTCACAGAGGAAGAGAAATAACTTGACTAAGATGACAAAAGCATTAAGTATAGGATTTGAACCCAAGAACTCAACCTGAGAGTATGCTTGTAAATGTTTAAGTACCTGAGAATATATGGCTACCTGGCAAAAATGTACATAGTTCATACTTTTAAGTTTAATCTGAAGTATTACCATTTTCTCCATTACTTTCTTAAGTCTGGATAATCTATAAAAACAATAAATCCAGCCCTAATGTGTAGTTTTTGCCAGTTTCCAAGGTGTAAATGCTCCCCAGTGAAAATTTAACAATTAATTCTCACAGGCCAGTTTAAGCCATATTTGGAACACTCCTGAGCCAATCCCCATATCATGGGCTTTTTCCATTACACTAGTCAACAAGCTTTCTGTTTCATCCTATCAGTAAACTGAGAAAACACTGCCCTTCTTTTTTTTACTTGGTGCAGCAGTGGATAGCGTTCTAGGCCTGGAGTGAAAGAAACCTGAATTCAAATCCAGCTTCAGACACTTCCTAGGTGTGAGACCTTGCCTGCCTCAGTTTCCTTAACTATTAAATAAAGATCTTGATACCAACTACGTCTTAAGGTTTTTGTAAGAATCAAATGAAGTATGGGGGCAACTGGGTTTGTGCAGTGGATAGAGCACCAGCCCTGAAGTCAGGAGGATCTGAGTTCAAATCTGGCCTCAGGCACTTAACACTTCCTAGCTGTGACCCTGGGTAAGTCACTTAACCTCAATTGCCCCAGCAAAAAAGGAGACTCTAAACAATTAAATAATAATAATAATAATAATAACTAAATACTTTTCCAGATCATCTTGCTTGCTATACTTTCCTCCCTTCCCAACTTGGACCCCTTGAAAGAGACAGAGCCAAGATGTCTGAGTTAAGTCAGGGACTTCCCCAAATCCCTCCAAATACTTTAAAATAATGACTCTAGATAAATTCTAGAGTGATAGAACCCCCCAAAAAGATGGAATAAAACAATTTTCCAACCTAAGACAACTTAGAAATTTGGCTTGCATTTTAGCAGGAAAGGTTTATTGCCCTAGGGTGTCCCTAGAGTGAAGTCCAATAGAGTGAAGTCCAGAAAACCAGGAATAGGACTTAGGAGCCACTGAATCAGCAGCAGCAGCAGTGACTGCTTCTAAAGTCTCAGCCCACAGATTGTAAGGTGGTCGAACAATTGGAGGAGGACAAGGAGGAAAAAGAGGAGGATTACAGAGATTACCGGGGTCTCTCTGTTGGCACTGGGGGCAAAACTGTTGCTTTGACCATACTCAGATCAGGGTCACAGTACTGGACGCGAGTCCCAGGGCAAGGAGGAACATTAGCAATCAGATCTTGGGTCATGGTGGAGCAGAGACTTTCCTCACAGTTCCAGGACAGTTCCACTCACAATATACAGCACAGGTCAGGAGAGTAATAAACACACCTCTCCTTAAATCATACTAACTTGGAAGAACTGAAAAACTTATAGGTCCCTAGAAATATCTCTGAAAATAGCTGCATAAACCCCCTGAATCTTGGGACAATGCACCCTTCACCCTGCTTAACAGAGCCCTGCTTTAACAAACAGTTAAAAGTCAAATAATAGGCTAAGAAGATGAGCAAATAGAAAAAAATTCTGACCATAGAAAGTTACTATGGTGACAAGGAAGCTCAAAATATACACTTAGAAGATAACAAATCCAATCTGGACCCCTTGATTAACCAGATCAACTTGTGAAATATCTTCTCCAATCACTGATTATCTTTGCCAAACCCCAACCTTGGATTTTTTCCCATCATTTGTCTCCTTTGTTCTTATTCATACACTGTAGAACAGAGCTGGAAGGAATCATGAAACTATGCTAATTTGAACTACTACAAATTTATGTTATCCAGTTTCAACTAGACTCTGCTAGCATGAAGGTGATCCTTGTACTCTTCTCTTACTGGTTCTTTATCTCATTCTCTATGTGGCTATTCCAAATTTCCTTTCTCATCAAATCTTCCATGACAGTACCTCCCTCTCAGCTGAAAGTCCTAGTCTCATATTTTACACACCAAAAAAACCAGATCAGCTGAGAGCTAGTTCTTCTCTTCTCATCTCACACCCCTCTGAGATCATCTCTCACTCTTTGTTTAGTCTCATTACTAATTAAGTATAGATATCCACTTCATCAAGTCCTACACCTCTAATCAATCAGTTATTACTCATTAAATATCAATTATGTGCCAGCCACTGTGCTAGGAGGATGAGGATTCAAATATATTGAATGAAACAATCCCTTCTTGAAAGGAACTTACATTTTATTTAAGGAGACAGAAAGAACATACAAAATAAATACAAGTTAGTCATATATATGAGAGTTTGAGAGAAAAGACTGAATTGAATCTGGAAGGGAGAAACTCTATAAGACAAAAATAAGAGTTCTAGATGTGTGGGACAGTCAATGAAAAGGCACAGAGATGGGAAATGTAGTACTATGTGTGAGCAACAGAAAGAAGTCCAGTTTGGCTAGATCATAAAATGTGTGTTTGGAGTAGGAAGAGAGTAATAATTAATGAGGCTGAAAAAACATATTGAGGTCAGAGAGTGAAGAGCTTTAAAATCAGAAAAATTTATACTTTATCTTAACAGCCCTGGGAAGGCATTGGAGTTTGTTGAGTAGAGAACGAACATGGTTATATCAATGGTTAAGAAGAGCATTTTGGTAGCACTATGTAGGATAATAGAATAGAGAAAGTGAAGGGAAAGGCAGGGAAAATCATTTAGGAACTTATTGGAATAATCTAAATGAGAGTTGATGAGGCCCCCAAACTAAAGTGAGAATTATTTAAGTGCAAAGAAGAAATCAGATATAGGAGAAATGGTAGAGGTAGAAAAGACAAGATTTGCCAATTAATTGAGTACATGGAGAATAAGGAGCTGAGGATAATGGTTTTTTCAACAAAAATAGGAAAGTTTGGGAACAGGGTGGGCTTGGAGGGAAAGATAATGATTTCCATTGAGATTAGTGTATCTCTGTTTGATAAAAATCCAGTTTGAAAATATTCAATGGACAATTGGTGATGTGGTATTGAAGCTCTGGAGAGAAATTGTCAAGTCCTAATATATAGACCAAGGGGTCAAGTATGTAGATCTAGGAATCATCTTCTTAGTAGTGATAATTAAACCCAAGAAGTGGATGAAATCACCAACAAGGAAAATATGTAAATAAAAGAATAATATCAGGCTTAGAACAGCACTGAAGGTTTTGATATGAAAAATAAGCCATCAAAGGAGACTGAGATGGATTGGTTAGACTGAAAAGAGAAGAAGCAGGAGGAAGTAGAGTCATGAAAACTTAGAGGGGAATGGGTATCCAGGAGAGATATACAAGGTGGAATGCAGCAATGAAATTGAGTAGGATAAGGACTATAAAAAAAAAAAAAAAAAAAAAAAAAAAGTCATCAGATTTGGGAATTAAGAGGTTATTAGTAACTTTTGAGAGAGCAATTTCAATTGAGTGATGAAAACTAGAACCAGACTACAAAGGGTTAAGGAATAAGAAGAGGGTAGAAGTAGAAAAGAAGAATGTAAATGGCTTTCTCTAGGAGTCTGACTAAGAAAAGGAGAGGAGATCTAGGATGATAGTTTGAATCCTGGTGAAGGTTTGTTTTTTTGTATTTTTAAGGTTGAAAAATACTTGGACACTTTTAAAGATAATAGGGAAGTAATAACTGGTAAATAGGAAAAAGCTGAATATTAAAGAAAGGGAGAGGAGATAATTAAAGGTCGAAATCTGTTAGGGAAAAGAGAGTGAACATCCAAAGAGAAGGTCCACTTTTTGGTCAGAAATTGGGGGAAAGGAAAATATGGGGAGATAATATCAAGTCATTTGAGATGAAGAGAAGAGGGTATGTACATAGAAGGGCCTATATTTTCTCAGTAAAATAAAAACCCAGGTCCTCACTTGAGAGAGAGTAGGAAAGGGAAGGTATAGTTGGCTTGAAGAGAGAAAAGAAAGGTTAGAAAAAAATTTCTAATTTTTGGAAAGAGAATGAGTTAAAGAATTAATTAGGGAAGAATAAAATGATTATCTTGCTGTAGTGAAGGGCCAATTGAGTCAGATAATATGAATTTATAATGTACTCAGTCAGCAACACTGTGAAGTTTCCTCTGGCTCCACGGTGGGAATCCAGAGCTAAGGAGTGGCAAGAGATGAGCAGTCATAGGTCAAGGAAGCAAGGGGATTCTAGAATAAAGGATAGTATTTGCTTACTATAGGGTCAATATTGGAGAAAGAGGGAAGTGAGGTCCGAGCAAGAGTAATGACCTGAATATTGAGAGGTGGAAGGATAAGACTGGAGAGGTGGAAATCAATGTGGGTGAAGAAGAGAGGTAAGGCATAAAGACAAAAAAATAGGAATTTAGAGGCAATCAACTGATATTTATTAAGTGCCAACTATATAGTAGATACCATATTAAGTTGGCTGTTGTCCTTTATTCTTGAAGAAAAGCAAAATGATATCACTATTTTGGGGTCAAGGTACAGTATGTCTGACTGTGGCTGATCAGACCACAGGTTTAGGATCATGCTAAATTCTGGTCAAATAGAAGAATATCAGTTTTTAATTAGAGAAATGGAACACTTGTAAGGAACAATAAGATCCAGTATATTGTCATTTCTGTGTGTGACTGAATAGGTCATAGACTCTAAGGAAACTGAAGGAATTTGGGACAAACTCCACATAGATGAAAAAGTCCCTTAGTATAAAGGCAGACATTAGGAGGAAGGGAAGAGAGAGCCAGAGCCTGAGGTCCAAAAGATAGGAGAATGACCCTCCACCAGGGTGGGGTGGGTGGTATCAATATCCAACAGTTACTGTTATCTGGAAAATTTTGATACTCTGAATTTCAAAGGGAAGAAGATCCTGAGTGATTATGGTTGAGGAAAGTTTATCTGGAAATACAGGGGGCAAGGAGTAGTCTGAATTTCATTTTTAGAGCCAGTATGTCAGAGAACCTGGTTGAAAGTATAATCAGTAGCAAGATAATTGTATAAATATGTATGCAAATATTGGATTTAAAATATATCTACCATATTTAACATATATTGGACTATTTGCCATCTATAGGAGATAGTGGAGGAAGAGGGGAGATTGAAACACAAAGTTTTGCAAGGCTAATGTTGAAAAATTGTCCATGAAATATTTTTCTAAATATTTTATTTTATTTTATTTTATAATAACTTTATATTAACAGAATCCATGCCAGGGTAATTTTTTTTTACAACATTATCCCTTGCACTCGTTTCTGTTCCGATTTTTCCCCTCCCTCCCTCTACCCCCTCTCCTAGATGGCAAGCAGTCCTATATATGTTAGATATGTTGCAGTATAAAAAAATGAGTTTTTAATTTAAAAAAAGATTTTTTTAAAAGCAAGAGGTGGGAGTTAAAGATTTTCTTTTACTATGTGCCAGTTGATTGATGAATATAAAGATTGGTAGAGAAACAGGTGGTGGGAAATCATTTGCCATAGGGATAGTAGTGGGTGGTAAATGAAAAATTAAGTTCAGTGTCTCCAAGGGGTGTCGTTGCTGGATAAGGGCCAAGGGTGTAGGGTCTTAGTCACTCTTGTCTGCTTGTCCTGGGGTGGTGGAATGGGGGTGAGGGAAGGAGTTGGATTGTTGCCTGATCCCCCATGGCTGGCAGAGGTCTAAGCTGAGCTAGAGGCACAATAGAGGCAGCAGACAAATAGTCTTGGTACAATTCCCCCCTGCACAGGGTGCTGTGTTTTATCTACACCTTTATCCCAATTCCTTTCTATCTTCTTCAACAAATTCCCTTCTTTCTGTCCATCTCCATTCTCTCTAATTTTCAATCTCTCCCTATCCACTGCTTCCTTTTCCTCTGCCTACAAACACTCACTTATCTCTCCCATCCTCAAAAATACCTGTACTTGATTCTATCATTCCCCTTGGTTATCATCCTGTGAAAATCATCTTCTTCCTTTCTCTGTCAAACACTCTGATGATTTTTCACAATTCTGCCTCACTTAAATCCAATTTACTCAAAAGCTGACATCATTGGTGTTCTAATTGATCCTCTTCAAAAATGAAAGATTAGGGGGAGGATTCTGGAAGATGGCAGAGTCGGTTGGTAAATTTCATGCTTTTCCCATTTCCCTTATGAATAGAACGAATTTGCACCTTAGGTTGAATGGAGACTGTTGAAAAATCAAAAAAATTTGGGGCGGAACAGGGGTCTCCTAATACAACTGAAGAAGATCTGAAGAAAAACCCAGGGCTAGGTATTAATCTGTCTGGTGCATACACATTTAGGCTAGCTCAACAGAAACTTCAAGTGGGGACCCTCAGCTAATGGGGTGTGGCTGGAGCCTCAGCAAGAACCACAGAGACTTTCACCTCCCCTACTGTTTGTCGAGTTGAGATCTGAGTCTGAGAGGACTGAGTGAACTTTTGCTTACTGGGAATGCCAGGCCCAGTTGTGTTGCTGAGACCCAGCTCTGGGTGAGAAAGAAACAGGATCCGGAGTGCAGAGGCAGTGGGACAGGGACGCTGCTGACTGTGGGCACTTGCAGGAGAGTGGAGAGCTTGGTTTGGAGTTCCTGGTCAGAGTGGTCAGCTGAAGGGAAGCTTGAGGCACCATCCTCCACCCCACAATTAGAGGTGCTTACCCTATTATCTCTTATTATTTAAAAAAAAAATGAACAGGCAAAGAAGAAAGAACTGCACCATTGAAACATATGGGAACAGGGAAGAGTGGATTCATCTTCAGAGGACACTTCAGTTAAAAAAAAACAAAAACAAAAACAAAAAAACTACCCCAAAGAGTAACATGAAATGGTTCTCCACCCCAGAGAGAATTTATAGAAGAACTCAAAAAAGAATTTACAAACCAAATGAGAGACATGGAGGAAAAACTAAAAATTAATTAATTAATTAATTAATTAATGCTAGCCATGAAAAACAAGAAGATTATGGGGAAAATGTTAATCAACTAGAAAAAGTATAGCAGGGGTCCTCAAACTTTCTAAATAGGGGTCCAGTTCACTGTCCCTCAGACTGTTGGAGGCCTAGACTATAGTAAAAACAAAAACTTTGTTTTGTGGGCCCTTAAATAAAGAAACTTCATAGCCCTGGGTGAGGGGGATAAACATCCTCAGCTGCTGCATCTGGCCCGCGGGCTGTAGTTTGAGGACCCTTGAGATGCTATACTATAGAGTGTCAAAAATAAAAATAACTCTTTGAAATTAGAATTGGGCAAGGGGAAGCCAGTGAAGCTATGAGATACCAAGAAATAATAAAATATATGCTAAAGAATAAGAAAATAGAACAGAATGTAAAATATCTTATATGAAAAATGCCAGATCTGAAGAACAGATCAAGAAAAGAAAATATAACAATAATTAGAATGCCAGAAAGTTGTAACCAGAAAGGGAAACTTGATACAATAATGCAGGAAATAATCCAAGAAAAATGTCCTGGATTGATAACATGAGGGGAAAATAGAAATAGAAAAAAATCCACTGATACTTATCTCAAAGAAATCCTTTGTGGAAAACACATAGGAATATTATTGTCAAATTTTGAAACTCCCAGATCAAAGAGAAAATCTTACAAGAAACAAGAAAAAAGCAATTCAAATATGCTGAAGCTACAATTAGAATTGTACAAGAGCTAATAGCTGCTACAATAAAAGACCACAGATCCTGGAATCATATCTACTGACAATCAAAAGAATTAAGTCTGCAGCTAAAAAATACTATCTAGCAAAATTATAATTTTGAGCAAGAAAAAAAATGGACCTTCACTGAGATTTTCAGGACTTTCTATAACTTAACAGAAATTTTAACATATAAAAGCCATCATCAAAGATCAATTTTAAGGAACTCAACATGGACAAACTGTTTAAATGTGGACAAATTATTTATGGTTTTTTACAAGGGAAATGTAAACTATATATTTAAGTTTCACATTAACAATAGGTTAGCTCAAAAGAAAGACTGACAAAGTAAAAACAGTAATCATGTTATACAAATGAGGTGCAGAAGAAGAATAGACACAGGCATTAGAGGAGGGTGGAGAGCCTATAATTCTGCAAACCTACTCACATGGGGAATGGATTAAACAGACAACTCTATCTATCTATCTATCTATCTATCTATCTATCTATCTATCATGAAGGGCATAGCACTCTCCAAAATGTATTTTAAAAAAAATAAGGAGTGAGGGATGGGCAGATGAGAAAGCAAAGGGTGGGGAATACTCTATGCTTGAAATGCTCCCTTCTTTCCCCACCCCTTGTTATTTGGGGCACCTAGAAGTTAAGTGACACCCAAAATCACACATCCAGTCTTCCTGAATCTAAAGCTAGCTCTTGAAACATTAAATTTGTGGAGCTCTTAGAGCTTGGTTAGGGATTACAGGTACCTATATCATTTCTAGTCACCTTGACCTTTGATGACCATGGAAGAGACTAATGCTGAAAACTTTGTACAACCCTGCTCTGCTTAATCCAAACCTGCAAGTCAAGACATCAATTTTGAGGTTAATAGTCCTTTTGGAAAGGTAGACAACAAATACAAAATATTCTTCTTGATATACTTGATTTCATTTAAAACTCGAGTCTATTTGGTATGAATATAAAATAAGCTCCTTAAGGACAGGGACTATTTGGAGAAGGAAGGAAAGAGAAGAATCTGGGTCCAGGGGTATACTGGTAAGTGTTTAACAATCAGCTTGAGGGTGGGATATCCTTTTAGGTTTAATATGCATTATTAATACTTTCTTCATCACTTTCTGATTTTCAAGGTATGAAATGTTCATGCCAATTTTTTTATTTGATCTAATTTTTTTTATTGATTTCTTTTGTTTTTCCTTAATCTTTCCTCTCACACCCAGAAGGCCATCCTTTATAATAAACAATTAAAGAAGGGAAAAAAAATTTCAGCGAAATTAACTAACATATCCCTTATTTCTAGCCATATATGCAGTGCTTAACACCCAGAATCTTTTACTTCTGCAAAGAAAGGAAAAGATGTACTTTCATATTTCTTCTTAGAGGCTATGTTTGGTGACTAATTTCATAGCATTTAGTTTTAATTTAATCCTATGTTTTTGCCTGCCTGCATTTTGGATTTCCTTCACAGGCTAATTGTACAATATTTCAGAGTCCGATTCTTTTTGTACAGCAAAATAACGGTTTGGTCATGTATACTTATTGTGTATCTAATTTATACTTTAATATATTTAACATCTACTGGTCATCCTGCCATCTAGGGAAGAGGGTGGGAAGAAGGAGGGGAAAAACTGGAACAAAAGGTTTGGCAATTGTCAATGCTGTAAAATTACCCATGCATATAACTTGTAAATAAAAAGCTATTTAAAATAAAATAAAATAAAAAATTTTGTTCTTTGCATTCATGTTGTAGTCACTATGTAGAATGATGTTTTCTTGGTTCTGCTTTTTTTAATTTGCATCATTTTACATAAATCTCACTCCTTGTCAGGACAAAATTTTAACAATTGTCACTTTACTATAAGCTGAGTCCAATTTACCCCTGACTCTAGCCAACAAGAGTCCAGTTCTTTGTTTGTCACCAGCCTAGGCAGAGCCTTGGAGAATCTGCTTCCTGAAATCCATGATGACATAAAATAGAGGGGGCTGTTCTTCTCTTTAGAGCATGGGAAAATATTCTGTTTCTCCTCTAATTTCTGAATGGTGAAGATAAAACTTTTTTTTATCAATATGGGAATTTATTTTACATGATTACATATATTTGTTAAAAGATTTTTTTCTTTTCCAGTAGGAGAGTGGGAAGGGAAGGAAGAGGAAAGAAAACAGTTTTTTTGGGGAAAAAATTTAAATGAATTTTTTAAAAGGGCTTTTGATTGGCTGCTGAGGTTGACCTTTGTGTGTATACCAAAGGCACTAAGCAGCTGATATTTTTCTCTTCCCTATGGCAAATAAAGGCAAAAATTGCTTTTTCCTACTAGGGAAAGGGGCTTTAGGATCTCCCGACTCAGATGCCACATGACACGAAACATGGCACCTACATTGCTTCTGTACTCATTGTATTCATTCATTTCTGCTCTTAAGCAAAGAAATGTTAAAGATAGGTTCTTTATCTTTTTTTGGGGGGTAAGGAAAAGGTTCTTTACCTTTTTTTTGTATTCTCAGTGCTTAGCACAGTTCCTCTCACCTAATATGCTTTCAATAATCCATCTGATTTTTGAATGTTTAATAAAAAAATTTTATTAACATGGTTAGTATTGTCTTCAAGAATGCAAGGTTTCAGTTTGGAGCAAGATTTTTTTATGAACATTTATTGCTCCTTTTGAGAAAACTTAAAAATGGATGGATGGATGAAGGTAAGGCAAAGTACTCAGGTGGACTCTTGGAAATTATTGTTGGATGCTTGAAAAACATTTCAGCAATACAGCCCTACTCTACCAGATGGGAAAACGAGGGCTTCTGGGTGCCTCCATGAATAGAACACTGGAATTAGGATCAGAAAGACTGAAGTTCAGATCCAGAATCAGATATTTACTAAATTTTTGACACTGGACAAGTCCATTAAGCCCTGTCTGCCTCAGTTTCCTCAGTTGTCAAATAAGCATCATAATTGCATTTACTTCCCACAGTTGCTGTGAGGATCACATGAGATATCTGTAAAATGCTTAGCGTAGTGTCTGGCATATAGTAGGGGCTTAATAAATGCTTGTTTTTTTCCTGTGAGTAAGGAGGTGTTCAGGTAAAGGTGGCAATGGAGCTCTGTTGTCCTTTTCCAGACCAGGTGAATGGAAAGCAAAGTGAAAGAACAGCCATTAGTCTGAACCCTTAAACCCTTCATCTAGTGACCTGACATTGGCTAGCTTGGGATCAAGAATTCAGAGATGAAAAGGATTTCAGAGGCTATTTAACCCAATACTCTCACTTATAGGTGACTCTTAAAGAGGTGAACCGACTTGCCTAAGATGACACAAGCAGTAAGCATCAGAGGTAGGATTTGAACACAGCTCCTCTGGACCCAGTTAATGCTTAAAAAACCCCAACCAAACCAAAAAACCTATATTCAGTTGGCTTCTGAGAGATTACCCACACTGATCCAACTTCCCTGTCAGAATGGAGAGCTGAACAATGCTTCTCTTCTCTGGGTCTCAGTGTCTTCTCTAAAATAAAGGGGTTGCTCCAGTTCTGATAAAGGGGTTACTCCAGTTTTATGATCCCTTCACAGCCAGAGCTGGAGGCAGGAGGGGAAAAAGTCCCTTGCTCCCGACCGTGGATTACACAATCCCCCAGAGCCAACAGCAGCCCGCCGGCGTTCCCCGCCTAAATCGCTTCCAGTTTGTTTAGTCAAAACCCTTGGCTCGGACATCAAAGCCACTTTGGAGTTTCTGGGGGTGGTTGCTCTTATATGGTGTTTAATTCCCGAGATGGCTCTGCTGTCATTGACTGTGTGGGGTGGACCTGAGAAGGCTGTGGGGGCTTCTGGGAATCAGAGCCGCCCATCTAGGGAAGTAGATGAGGCGAACAGGACAGTCGCCCTGAGGTACCCCTTTCCCTCGAGTTGCCTCGAGCCCTCCCTGGGGCTGAGCCAAAACCTCGGGGTCACTTCAGAGTAGGGAGCTCCCTCCTTTCTCTGCTCAAGAGCTGGCAGGGACTCCAATAAGCTCACAGTAGAGACAGACACCTTACTTAGTTCAGGTTTCCAGAGTTCTTGTTATTCTGTGCATGACTCTACATCTTCTTTAAGATGTCCTTCCCGACTCAACTGTGCTATGGCTGCCCTCTCTCCCACTTATGTCCACCTTTTCTTTCTCAGTTTTATTTTTTTAAACTATTTACACCTATACCTTGCCTACCCCTGCTCCTCCCCACCTAGCTCTTTTTTGTGAGAAGCAGTCCAGTGTATTGGACTCGGAGTGACCAAGAAGCCGGATTTTAAACCCTCTTAGGCCATTACTAGCTGAGTGGCTGCAGACAAACCACTTTGGTTTCCTCATCTACAAAACGTGGACAATAATATCTTAGCCATATTGTTGTTGTTAAGTTGTTTTTCAGTCATGTCAGACCCATTTGGAGTTTTCTTGGCAAAAATCCTGAAGTAGTTTGCCATTTCCTTCTCCAGCCCATTTTACAGATGAGGAAAGGAGGCAAACAAAGTGACTTGCCCAGGGTTACAAAGCTGCTAAATATCTGGGGCAAGATTTGAAGTCCTGGCCTCTAGCTTTATCCATTGTACTACCCAGCTACATCATCACATTATCATGGTCAAGCTCAAGTGTTGATAAGATACAGAATGTCCCCAAAAGTCAGCCCTAAAGCACGAATACCAAAGTCAGTTATTATGATGATGATTTCTTTGTCCAATGGCTTCTTTTTCAGAAAAGATTTTTTAACTGAATTTACTCGCACTCTGATGCTTCTCAATACTTAACAGAGGAAGCTAGCCCTGTGTCCTCCTGCACCTACACCTGCCCCTTCTGTGATCAGAGGCTCCCCAGAAACCTGGAGCCACTGGAAGGGGGTGTTTAGGGGAGGGAGCAGGGAGGAAATGACATCTTGCAATCTTTTTCCTATGGATCCTCACCTCTACTCCAGCCTTGTAGTAGGAAGGAGGATAGAAGATGGAGGAACTGAATGAAAGGAAGCTTGGGACAGTTAGCCTTCACCTGCATGAGAAATGTCTCCAGGGAGAAGTCCATGCTGGGGTAAGGGGATGCTGGAGACTCTACTGGAGTCAGCCTGATGGAAAAAGGAAGGTAATCAGCCTTAGGCCTCAAGAATGCCTTGGAATAAGAACAAAGGAAATGGGAAAGGCTCAGAGAACACTGGCAGGAGGGAAAGAAAAGCAAAGAAAGAAATGGGGAAGGGAAGAGGGGGGAACAAAGATTCAGGAAGGGAAGGACCTGGTGTGAATTGACTGATTGCAAAAGATTAAGGTCAAGGCCTACCGACTAAGAGGGTGATCTTTCCCCAATGGACTTCTGTGGCCCTTTCTTCTACTGGCTTTTCTGGAAGGAACAGGGCTTATTGTTCCCAGGCCATAAATAGCCTAGAATCAGATGTGGCAAGATCTTTACATTTCCCTTGGCACAGGATTGTATGGCAAGAACATTGGAAATGGATCAGAGGGCCTGGATTTGAATACTAGCTTTATTACCTCCTATTATATGACATTGAAGCAGTCACTATAATTCTTAGTTTCTTGTGTTTAACTTATTTCAGCTTGCATGCTGTCTTGGAGAGGGGAAAGGGGGGAGAGAGGGAGAAAAATTTGGAATACAAGGTTTTTCTTTTTTTTAAGCTTTTTATTTTCAAAACATATGCACGGATAATTTTTCAACACTGACCCTTGAATAACCTTGTGTTTCAGATTTTCCCCTTGTTCCCCTCACCCCCTACCCTAGATGGCAAGCAATCCAATATATGTTATACATGTTAAAATATATGTTAAATCTAATATGTGTAAACATATCTATATAATTCTCTTGTTGCACAAGAAAAATCAGATCAAAAAGGAAAGTAAAAGAGTAAGAAAACAAAATGCAAGTGATCAACAATAAAAAGAGTGAGAATGCTATGTTGTGATCCACATTCAGTTCCCACAGTTCTCTCTCTGGGTGTAGATGATTCTCTTCATCACAAGATCATTGGAACTGGTCTGAATTATCTCATTGTTGGAAAGAGTCCCGTTCATTAGAATTGATTGTCCTGTAATATTGATGTTGCCAGAATACAAGGTTTTACAAAGGTTAATGTTAAAAACCATCTTTGCACATATTTGGAAAAATAAAATAATAAACAAACACAAATGAATTGATGAATAAATGAAATCTGTTCTCCCCCCCCAAAAAAAAAATCTCTTCATTCCCCCTCCAAAAAAACGATCAGTATCTTTCACATCTGTAAAATAAAAAGTGTGGCCTTGGAGATTCTTCAAAGTCCCTAAGACATATCTAACCTATGATACTTAAAGGCCCTTTCACCTTCCCCCGTAACGCAGGTTCTCCCCTAGCCTCATCTCATTGCCTCATTATCAGCCCAGCCTTTTTCCTCGGTCCCTTTACCACCTCCAAGCTCCCCTTTGCCTCTATAGTTTCCCCAAATTCCCCCTTTATACTCATATGTCATTGATCCCCTTTGAGAATGAAGGATCAATAACAACACCCTATAGATCAATGAAGGGGAGGTTGGGGTGGGAAGTTGTTTCTTCAGTGGTGTTCTGCTCTTTCTGACCCCATTTGGGGTGTTCTTGTCAGAGATACTGGAGTGCTTTGCCATTTCCTTCTCTAGCTCATTTTACAGATGAGGAAACTGAGGCAAACAGGGTGAAATGACTTGCCCAGGGTCACACAGCAAGTGGTTTGCCATTTCTTTCTCTAATTTTTTTTACAGATGAGGAAATTGAGGCAAAAAGGACAAAGTGACTTGCCCAGGATACATAGCAAGGAAGTGTCTGAGGTTGGGTTTGAACTTCTAAGATGTCTTCTTACTGATGCTCGATGCACTGGGCCTCCAGCCACGCCTGGAGTGGGATAATGTGCCTATTAAGCCTGTTTGCCATTGGACATTGGAAAGAGGCCCAGAGCTTGGGCTTCCTTCTCCATCCCTACCCCCAGAGAGTACGGCATGAAGAGCAGCTATCCCAATTATACAGAGGAGCAACCCCCCAAATAGCTCCTATTCTAAGATCTTCCAGAGGGACATTTTCCATCCTCACCATTTCCCATCTGAAATGGGGCTAGTGTGGGTATGCAGGGACCCCCTACAGGGGAGGGTGCTCTTATCCTAATGTATTCTTGGAGTCTCCTCTCAAGCAGGGGAAGAAAGAAGGTTTCTCTAAAACTACCCCCTTTGTTGGTAGTTCCTTTGGCTGAGATGCACAGCAGGTGTCTCCCCCTCCCCTGCTCCTCACTCCATCCTAACCCCTCCCTGTCCTCCTTAGTGATGTTAATTTAACAGCAGCTGGTGATTAAAACCATCAGTTGGGCGGATGGTAAGTGATCAACATTGCTGACATAGTTGCTAATCCCCAGGAAATATGTTTTTAATAATCAATGGAAGGGTCAGGGTGGGTGGTCCTGGGAGTGTGGGGGACGTGTCCTCCCCACCCCATCTCCACTGCCCTCTGATATAATGCTTGCTTCTGGCAGGACACTCTGCAGGGGAATGGGGGAAAGACCCCCCAAGAGAGAGCTGGCCACTTGAGCAGCAGACGAAATGCCAAGGCCTGGCCCACGTCTGGTGGCCTGGGAATAGCAGAACAGGGCAAGGTTCTGCCAAGGGTATGGCTGGTGTGTCCCTGGTCAGAGGCTAAGTGCTATGTGCGGCTGAGCCAAAATCTAAGGGCTTTCAATTTGTAGGAGGATTAATTCTGATCCAGATAATTGCTTCCAACATTTCCAAATGCCCTGTTAGCAGGTAAAGTGTCAAAAATGAGGGGCTAAGTGCCAGGTAGAGACCTAAGTACCAAGGGGAACTTAATGCCCTCTCTACTTCTCTCCACTGTCAGCCTTACACATGAAACCTCTAGCTGCCACCAGAATCCTAGTGATTGTAAGTGTAGGATATAGTGAGATGATGGTTTTCACCTCCCTCTTTTCCTTTCTTCATCTCCTCCTTCCTTTCTTCTTTCTTCCTTTCTTTCCTTCTTTCCTCCCTTTTTTCCTTCCTTCCCTTCTGTCTTTCTTTCTTCCTCCCTTCCTTTTTCCCTTCCTTCTTTTCTCCATTCCTTTCCTTCCTTCTTTCCTTTCTTTCTTTCTCTTCCTTCTTCTTTCCTTCTTCCCTTCCTTTTCTCCTTTCTTCCCCTCTTTCTTTCCTTCCTGCTACCATTAAGAGAACCCAGAAGAGATTGAGATCGCCGTGAAGAAGGGAAGCAGTCAGGGCAGACTTTGTGGGAAAAGTAGGCTTGGACTAAATCTCAAAGGATGGGCAGACTTTTGATTGCTGGAGAGGAGAATGGAGATGAGACAGAACAGGACGGGGGGGGGTGTGGAGACCCCCAGCATAAGCAAAAATGGAGGCAGAAATGCACAAGGCCAGCAATGAACAAGATTAGTCTTAGAACAGTGAAGACATAGGTCTCTATGTGAGCCCATCAGGGCCATTGAACTTAATAAGCTTGAATAGGGCAGGAACCGCATTTTATCATAATTTATACACAATTCTCTTCAATGAGGTGCTCCATCAATGTTTCCCACTATCATTACCCAAATCGCAACCAACACCAACGTCACCATCATCACTATGGCTATCACCAGGGCCGTCAGGATCACCGCTACCTCTTACTGTCCAGCATCTTCCACCTCAAAATACCTGGTATATACTTTTGTGTACTTACATGTTGTCTCTCCCCCACAAAAGACTACGTTTCTTAATGCCAGTGATTGTTTCAGTTTGTCTTTGTATCTCCAGGGCCTAACAAAGTGTCTGGCACATAGAAGGATAATTGACTGTTCATCAATAACTCATTAATTGTCGATTACTATCATCACCCCATGTAACATTTTCTGAGTGTGCTGTGCCTGTTAGCAGCTGTTGCTTCTCTTGTTTCACATCCTCATCTTCCATCCCTCTGACATCATGTCTCAACAACTTCATTCTCTGAAGAAGAGGTGGCCCTGCTTGTTGCCAAGTCCAATCCATCTGTCAGCACTTTTGATCCCATTACCCTTCCATTTTCTCCATCTAATGTCCCCATTTTCTCCCTCTAATCTCCAATTTCTTCTTATTTACTGGTTTTTCTCCTCTTGCCTACAAATATGCCCATGTCTCATTAAAAAAAAATTCACTAGATCCAACCATCCCCACTGTCATCCTCTTTCTTCTTCTCACTCTTTGAAAAGCTATCTCCTCAAAATCTGCTTTTTTCTCTTCTCCCTTTCTTCTGAACCCTTTGTAATCTGGCTTCCATCCTCATCATTCAAATGAAACTGCTCTTTCCAAAGTTAATGATCTCTTATCTGCCAAGCAGAAGAGCCTTTTCTTAATCTTCATCCTTCTTGACTTTTCTTTAGCATTCAGCATTGTTGATCACTGTCTCCAGTTACTCTCTGGGTTTTCATGACACTATTCTCTCTTGATTCTTCTCTCTGATTGTCCACTTCCTCACTTTCCACTGTTGAAATGTCATCTATATCTTAACTACCAACTGTAGGTATCTTCCCAAGCTCATTGTTGGTCTTGTATTGGGAATAAATGGACTCCATTTTCCCACCATCCTTGGGGAGTCCTGCCTCATCACTTCTCCACTAAGACTCGATATTTTAATCACCCTGGTGTAGGGGGCTCTAGAAAGCAGGACACAACACCGAAATAACTTAGAACTCAACTCAAAACTGAACTCATTATTTTTAACCAAACCTACATCTCTTTTGAATATCTATTTTACTGTTGAAATTCTACCATCCTCCCAATCATTCAGAACCTCAATGTCATCCTCAGCTCCTAACACACCTCATAGAGCTAATCAGGTACTAAGTATCGGTATTTCTATCTCCTCAACATCTCTCATATTTAGTCTCTAAACTCACAGCTACTGCCTTTGAACAGAACTTCATTAGCATCCCTGAACTATTGCAGTAGCCTCCCACTTGGTTTCTCTAAATTGTCTCTCCCCTTTCCAATTTATTCTCTGTTTCCAGAGTTAGCGATTTCAACTCTACAAGATCCTCTGTTCTTGAACCCCAGCCCCCCTCCAATCATAACTTGCTAATCTCTTGCCAAACCTCAGCCCTGGATTATTCCCAACATCCATCCTCTCCATTCCTATCCCCTAGATTGCAGAACACAGCTGTAGGAAGTACACAATCTAAATTCACATAATTTCATCCACATATAAAAGGTCAATTAGAGGAATAAAGAAGAAATTACCTTTCAGGTCTATGTATGTATAAGGAAGTGATAAGCAGGATTATACAAGATAGAATGAATAATATTGGTTATATATAATATTCAAAAGTTGCCACCCAAATAAATCTAAAGAAAGGAAACATGGAGGAAAAGGGAGGAAAAAAACAACTTTATCTGAAATTTCTCTGGTAACAGCTCATACCCTAGAAGGAACTTATTCAAATTTATAAAAGTAAGAGTAGATAATGATCAAAAGATATGAATAAGAAGCTTTCACAAGAAGCTATATATTCTCCTTTACATTTCAAGTATCTATGTATAAAATGCTCTAAGTCCTTACTAATTAGAGACATACAAATTAAAGGAACTCTGAGATTTCACCTCATATCCATCAGTCTGTCAAAAATGACAAGTATTGGAAAGCTGTGGGGAAAACAGGTATAGCAGATACTGTTGGTAGAGCTATGAATTGATTGATCCAGTTATTCTGTAAAGTAATTTGGAATTGTGCCCCCAAAATTACTTCTACTGTATATACTCTCTGACCCAGTTATAGCATTAATGGGCTCATATCCCAAAGATCAAAGAAAGAGGAAAAGGACCTTATATAGCAAAAAAAATTATAACAGCTCTTTTTATAATAGCCAAAAATTAGAAATTGAAATACTGTCTTTCTAATGGGGAATAGTCAAAAATTTCAGTATGTGAATGTAATAAAATGTAATATGCCATAAAAAATGAAATAATAGTTTTGGAGGAAAATTGAAAGATCTCTACGAACTATTGCTAAATAAAATGAACAGAGCAGGACAATTTATACAATAGTAACAACCTTGTAGAGAAAAATAATTTTGAAAGACTTTAGAACGCAGATCAATGCAATGATAAATCACACAAATCCCAAAGACTGAAGGTGAAACATATTACTCACCTCCTATCAGGTGATGAACTTTAAATGCAGAGACATGGTCAGTGTGGGGATTTATTTTGTTGGATTATGCATGTTTATAATGAAGGTTTTTTGGGGGGAGATTTTTATTGTCTATTTGAGTGGAAGAACTAATAGCCCAGACAGATTATAAATCTATATAAAAATTAATTGATTAATTTAAAAACATAAGTGAAAATCAATTCATGTTATTCTACTTCACCTAGGCCTTCACTGAAGCGAGACAATCCTTTTATTCTTTCCTAACTGATACCCTAGCTCACTTGCACAAAAACTTGTGCAAACCTTCTCTTTTATCCCCAAGCCTTTTTTTAAAATTTTTAATTGGGTATTTGCTTTTATTATTTTTGAAGGTTACATGTATATATATATATATGTATATATATCTTTTTATTGACAAGTTATATGCATGGGTAATTTTACAGCATTAACAATTGCCAAACCTTTTGTTCCAGTTTTTCCCCTCCTTCCCCCCTCTCCCTTCCCGAGATGGCAGGTTGGCCAATACATGTTAAATATGTTAAAGTATAAGTTAAATACAATATATATACATATGTCCAAATAGTTATTTTGCTGTACAAATAGAATCGGACTTTGAAATAGTGTACAATTAACCTGTGAAGGAAATCAAAAATGCAGGTGGACAAAAATAGAGGGATTGGGAATGCTATGTAGTGGCTCATAGTCATCTCCCAGAGTTCTTTCCCTGGGTGTAGCTGCTTCAGTTCATTACTGCTCCATTGGAACTGATTTGGTTCATCTCATTGTTGAAGACGGCTACATCCATCAGAATTGATCATCATATAGTATTGTTGTTGAAGTATATAGTGATCTCCTGGTCCTGTCCTCAAGCCTTTTACAATGATTCTTCCCACCTCTCTCCAAGAATCTTATCTCTTACTTTTCTGGGAAGTTGAGGCCATCAGATGTGAGCTTTATCTTTTCCTCTTCTCTTCATCTCATTTCTTTTAACCAACTTTCCCTTCATTTCCCCCAATCTCTGACAAAGAAGTGAGCCTTCCCCTTGTCTAAATCAATCCCACTATATATGTGTTCTTTCCTGTCTTCTCCAGCAGAATGACCCCTCTCTTTGTCTACTGTTTCCAATCCATTCTGTATATATCTTGTATGTACACTATATTGTGGTCTATTGAGTGTGCAATAGTGTACATACCTTAATTAAAAATACTTTATTGCTAAAAAAAATGCAATTATCATTTTGAACCTTCAGCGAGTTATAATATTTAGGCTGTTGAAAGAGTTGTAATCTTTAGATTGCCTCAGTGTTGTAGGCTGCTGACTGAACAGGGTGGTGCTTGCTGAAGGTTGGGGTGACTGTGGCAATTTCTTAAAGTAAGACAACAATGACGTTTTCCACATAAGACAAACCCTTCCTTTCATTTGAATATTTAAAGGTTGTTGTTTTTGGTTGATGTTTAGTCATTTTTCAGTCATGTCCAACTCTTCATGACTCCATTTGGAGTTTTCTTGGCAAAGATACTAGAGTGGTTTTCCATTTCCTTCTCCAACTCATTTTACAAATGAAGAAACTGAGGCAAATGGGTGAAATGACTTGCCCACAACTAGAAAGTATCTGAGGCCAGACTTGAACTCAGTCAGATGAGCATTTCTGGCTCCAGACCTGGTTGTTCTATTCCATTGAGCTAACTAGCAGCCCAAAGAGGCCATTTTAGGGTTATTTATTGACCAAATTTCAATATTGTTGCATTTGGGGAAGTAAGGAAGCCAGAGTGGGGGGGAGAGAGAG